>NW_024582616.1:586499-591554 GCF_018398535.1 Haplochromis burtoni | reverse complement strand
GTGTGTGTGTGTGTGTGTGTGTGTGTGTGTGTGTGTGTGTGTGTGTGTGTGTGTGTGTGTGTGGGGTTGTGGTTGTGTGTGGTTGTATGTGGCACAGCAGTGAAAAGTTGATGAACTATTGCTTTAATCAGACTCCATGACATTTTCATAACACAGGAAAAACGGGAAAAAAGTTCATTGGGCTGATACTCAAATGTGCACGTGTAATTTTCACAGAAAAAGATGCATGCATGATGAGGAAATAATGTGTGGGCACATGTGTGTGTGTGTGTATGCATGTTCATGTGTAACACAGGTGACTGATGATTTGGGTCAGAACTTATAGACTGATTATTAATTTCTCTGACGTGTGGCAGCAACAAAATAAATCTCAAAAAAGGTTGACATTTCCAAACTGACTCCCAAAAACAAAGCCACAGTGAAATGACAGTGATGACAAATGGTGTGTGTGTGTGTGTGTGTGTGTGTGTGTGTGTGAGTGAGAGAGAGAGAGAGAGAGAGAGAGAGAGAGAGTTGGTTCATAATAGAATGGCAGCAAATGCATTTTGCATTCATATTTTTATGCATGGGGAAGACGGCAATTTGGACTGTCTCAGCAGGACAAAAGTGGAAAACTAGACACCAGCTACGTTTTGAAGGGTGGAGTTGGGCTTGTTGACATATTCTACCTTGTGACTACCTACATCACTATCATTAACAGATGACTGGACAGGAAAGATGGAGTATGATAACTTGTTCTTAATAAAGTTCATGCTTAGGGTCCCTGACCAACCACCCCAGTGCAAGCTACAGGATAAACCAACAGAGCCACATCACCTGCAAAAACTAGAGATGAGATCCAGGGATCACAAAACCTGACGCCCTACATCCGTTTGCTGCATCTAGAACTGCTTAAATAGAATTTATGGTTGACCACTAGTATTTGCACACAAAGTTCTCTAGCTGCTGAGAGAAACTGACTGGGAGAATTCATCTAGCATGCATGCATTCCTCCAAAAAGATACCATGATGCAAAAGAGACACAAAGATAGCATCTAATTATGAAAAAGCAGCCCTGAGAAGCACAGACAGTGGGTACACACTGGATAGTTTTCCATTGTGTTTGTTTTAAATTATTTAGTTTTATTTATATAGCGCCAAATCACAACAACAGTTACCTCAAGGCACTTTATGATGTAAGATAAAGACGCTACAATAACACACAAAAAAAAGCAACCATCAGCTTACCCTCTATGAGCAAGTGTGTTGGCGACAGTAAGAGGAAATAATGGGAAGAAACCTCCGGCAATCAATTCTGACTTCTTACTTCCACACCTCAGCGGTCAATCTAAGGACCAGTAGCACAACACTGCTGTGTGAATCACAGCAGAATCAAATCTATAAGAAGTTTGCCACCTGAAAAGCTGAATCATTACATCATCTGCCAGCCTGACTCTACCTGTGATGGTGGATTTGTTTTCAAGTGCAATCAAGTACAGCAGGAGTAAAAAAAACACTATGAACATAACTATAAGTTACAGAAGGAGAAAAATAGTGAAGAATTTGGTTCAAATTGGACAAAAAAATCCCATCAATGTGAAAACAATGAAAGAAATAGCTATAGTCAAGGATCACCATAGACAAGTATAAAAATCATATTTCATCTAATTCAGTTAAAATTTAGTTTTAATAAACTGCCTACATATGATCAGTGGGGGCCTAGAATGGGTGGGGGTGCTGGTTAGCATAGACAATGGATGGATAAATAAGTCTCTACTGCTTTTGAGGCTGTGTATTCGCTACCTATGGAGTACTATATATGTATATCTTTGTGTGACTGTTGTGTGTGTAGCCTGTATAGTAATTATTGATCAGCTCACCCTGCTGAAATGAGCTCTGCCACTGAAATAAAGAGGAGAACAAAAGCACAAGGGAGCGAGTGACAGATTAAAGGAACTCATTTAGAAAAGAGGAGGAAACAAAGCTCGATGACTAAAAGGAGCCCACAGAGATTGCTGGTCGATTGTTCTCACTCCTCCCAGTCCGCTCCATCCTTCAGCTTATTTGTTTACCATTTTTTATTCATGCCCTCATTTGTGTATTCATGCACATTCATCTTTTAATCCATCATTTCACGTGTTGTGCTCCTGATAATTCACCATTAAATTCACCTTTAATCTAACATTATGGATTAATTATCTGAGATTTTTCAAATGGGATGATAAATTATGAGTTGACATGAGGAGCGGGTACATGTGTGTGTGTTACGGTGCATTATGACATGAGTGCGGCATCGCTATCACAAATGCTGTGTATGCTGCTGTCAGAGGCCGAGGTCACCGCTCATCAGGAGTAATGTAACCACTGAGGATCATCTAGTTTAATGATCCCCGAGAATGTTCAACACATACTCGGATGAAATCAGAGTTGGTTACTGAGATGGCTTTAGCTTATGGCTAACATCATTTTTATGCTCATTGCACCATTATGTGGCCATTTGCTTGTCTAAAATATAGCTGTGACGGTCCTGTAAGTCAATCATTCTACTCACTATAAGATTCAAAGGTGCATTAGAAAAAATATACACAGTACTGTGGAAATAAATCTTGATTCACCACTAACTTATTTAAGTTCTGCTAGGGAAATGGGAAGTAGGTATAGTTGGCACAGTACAGTGGTGTAAAAAAGTGGTGGCCCCCTTCCTGATTTCCTCTTTTTTTGTGTTTGTCACACTTAAATGTTTCACATCATCAAACACATTAAAATATTAGACAAAGATAACACTAAACCTATATGGCCCAGTGTGAAAAAGTGATTCAAGAATGCTCTTTGTGGACTAGCTCAGTGTCCAGACTTCCTCACCACCAAACTGAAACACCTTCAGGTCCCCTCTGACACCTGCTCCTGGATCAAAAACATAGCCAACCAGCCTCAATCACTCCAACTCAGCCCCCACCTCTCCCCCCACCACTGTCACTCAGCACCGGATCCACAAAGTGGCTGCGTTCAAGTATGCCAATGACACGAACCATGGTTGAGCTCGTCTCTGATGGAACTGAGACAGGTAGAGAACTTGTCCCGCTGGTGCTCAGAAAATAACCTGAATGCGCTTATAGCAAATGAACTCATAATGGACTTCAGGCGGCACACACAGGTCCACTCCTCTCTCACTAGAAATGGAGAATGAGTGAAATCTGTGTCCCCACATCTCTGCTGACCTCACCTGGAACCACAACACAAATGCCCTGGGAAAAAGGCCCAAAAAGCAGCTGCACTTCCTCCATGTCCAGAGCAAGAATAACCTGGTCCTGGTGCTAACTGGTGTCAACACGTCTGTTTGGTGATGGCCTGTAAAGACTACCATATCTTAACAGACATGGAAGCCTACCATGACCTGAATGACTAAAACCAACACAGTTATATTCTCTGTAAACAAGATCTCACACTGCTTCAATGATGTTGAGGTCTTGGCTCTGGGGAGGCCAGTCCATGGCTGATAGTGTTCAATTGTGTGTTTTTCTATCCAGCTGTGCTTTTATTGTATTAGAACTGTGTTTGTGATCATTGCCAAGCGGAAAAAATGAAGCCGTTGACAATCAGATGTTTTCTGGATCACATTGCAGGGTGCATTAAAGTCTGAGGGTACTCTTTTTTTCCACATTCACAGTTGCATCAATTTTGGCTGAAAATGCAGGATTCAAAACATGGCAGAGCCTCCACCATGTTTTTTAGATGGTTGTAGAAACTAACTATTATGTGCAGCAAAAGTTTCAAATTTGGATTCATCAGTGATGGAGCCCCGTTCTTGTATAACTTGGCATACATCAACCTGTTCTTGTTTCTCTTCTGCAAGAATGACTTCTTTACTGCAGCTCTTCCACTGAGACCATTTCTGATGAGCCTTAAGTGTCCTCCACCTGTTCAGTTTCCCCGAATGTTTCAAGGACACACTGCACACTGTGCTGAGATATGACATATTTTGGGCTAATAGCTCTTCAGAATACCCTTTAAAATTGTTATCTTTGGCAGTTTTCACAGATTCAAGTAAAGAAACGGGAGGAAATTACATGGTAAATGGTAAATGGCCTGCATTTGTATAGCGCTTTTCTAGTCCCTAAGGACCCCAAAGCGCTTCACACTACATTCAGTCATTCACCCATTCACACACACATTCACACACTGGCGATGGCAAGCTACTTTGTAGCCACAGCTGCCCTGGGGCGCACTGACAGAGGCGAGGCTGCCGGACACTGGCGCCACCGGGCCCTCTGACATGGGTGTTTTCTTTCCAAAAAAGGGGCTGGTAACAACATGCCTAACACGCCTATTTTAAATTGGTTCTTTGCCAAGTTGTGTTTTATGTGTAGCTGCAACACTGGTGCAGTTTACTCCTTTCCTTTGGATCTCTGGAAGCAAAATATAAAGAAACAAGGGGTGGTTCAAGACTTTTGCACATCACTGTAGAATCTCACTGTAACATTGATGGAGAGAGATTCACTTCTCTGTTTGCAACAGAGATGGTGGTATGTAATGCTAAGACTTTTAATTAAAGACAATATGTGATGATTATTTATTCCTTTAGATTTCAGAAACACATTTAATTTAATTTGTTTTCAGGCAAAAACAAATTCCAAGACCTGCACTGTCAAGAACACCTTTAAAGTGGATATGAAACTCTTCAAGTATAACGGCTATGTCTAACCTTATTCCCCAGATAATCACTTCACTTTTGTACTGTTTTTAACATCTTAGCTACTTACTTTTGTTTTCCAACCTTCAAATTCTGCCCACATGACACTGCCATGTCTTCATACACTCCTGCCATTTCAGGAATTTGGGACCCAATGACTTGCTTTCATTTCTGATGGTAATGTCCCCAGAAGTGAACAATTTGGTGTGTTTCACTCAGCTAAGACACTTCAGCAGAAGCGACTTGTAAGTACTAGAGATGGCACGATACCACTTTTTTATGTCCGATACCGATACCGATATCATAAATTTGGATATCTGCCGATACCGATATGAATCCGATATAGTGTTTTTTAATCAACAAAACTGTTTTTTTTAAATATCTTG
>NW_024582616.1:543863-585349 GCF_018398535.1 Haplochromis burtoni | reverse complement strand
TTTTTCTCCGATATCCGATCCAGTCATTTAGGTCAGTATCGGACCGATACCGATACGTAATATCGGATCGGTCCATCTCTAGTAAGTACAGAAGTACAGAAAAAGAGCAGATTGTGAGGCAGCGGGTCATTCCTTCTTCATCCTCAAAGCAGTTAACCTAGGGGACCTGACTGCTCTGGGTCAGCAGCCACCCTGGCTCGGTTCTGTCAGATGGGCATTCTGTTAAAAGAAGTTTTTCCCTCTCCAGTCTTGCCAAGTGTTGCCCAAGGAGAAAATTGTTAGGTTTCTCCACATGACCTAGTAAGGTGTCAGGCTTTTATGTTACTTGGACTTGTGCAGCTTGAGCTCATTACTGATGATCCACCTTTTTCCATGAACTTCAAGTCCCTACTTCAGTGGATCTTTAAGCACATGTGTTGCACAACATCTTTCACTTCAGTCAGGAACAAAATTAAGTTAATTGTTGCATTCAACAAAGCAAAACATACATGAGAGACTGATTAGCAGGAGCAATGGAGAAATCCTGATTTTTAATTTCTAGCATCCTTCATTCAACAGCAGTAACATCTAAATAATTACTTCTTTCAAAATCCACATGTACTGCCATTTTTAACCCTGACTTTCTATTAAAATATTACCGTTTACAGATGGGATTTACTGTTGGTCTTCAACCTCCCTTCATCTTGACCTTAAATGTACTTTTACAGCACAGCCAAGAGACACGAGGAGTGAGAAAGAGATGCACAGAGACAAAGCAACAGCCGAGAAGGAGAGGAACACAAAGTATAAAGGGAGGAAGAGAGGGGCCGTAAGAGTCAGCAAGAGATGGGGAGGATGGTTAAGTGCCCGCAGGGGAGTAGACTGTGGTTAAGGATTATTAAATGGGATCAATATCTAACAAGGCCTCTGCGTGCACAAACACACACACACACACAACCTCCATCGCTTTTTTCCTTATCAATTCCTCAGTCGCCTGCCTTCCCTTTCTTCCCAACCCTTCACACGTTCTCGGCACATCTTAGCCTTTTCAGGAACCGTCATCTTCTTTTATAAAATGTTTATCAAATCCTTTCCCCTCCAACATTGTCATCTTGTTTTTGCAGCAGCTCTTCATTTTCCATTTCCAATTTTCAGGGTTTTTTTATTCGGTCATTCTTTGCACCAACTTCCAATTTCCAGCGTCTTGTTTTTATTACTCGATCATTTGCAACTGATGCTTTTAACAAAGCATGACTGATGTGGGGTTCATGGTGAAGGGAAAGCCTTTTTATTAGGATTGCAAAAGACTCCAGTGAATAATTAACATTTTGAAGTGATGTGCATTAAATAAACTCACTGAACAGTTTGTGATGTGGTTACACCCAGACAGGGAAATATACTGTTACAAAAGGAGATGCTACAGAGTGGGCCTGTTTCAGTTAGTTGCAAAACTTTGCTGTTCCCCAACAATGAAGGCAAATGAGCAATTAGTGGCCTTGAATTTAAAATGTAGGGCATTGCCATCTACATCTTTTTGGGGGGCCAGAAGTAACCATTTATGGACAAGAGGACTGAGTGCTCAGCTTGGTAGCCAGTAAGCTTGAGTAAAGGGTGCATCCAGTGGCTATATGAGTGAAATGCCTAGACACAGAGAGCTGACAGTGTTACTATTTTAGGAATACATCAAAATAACAGAAGCAAACAACTTTTTGCATGGTACTATATACATTTAGTACAATTAATCACACAAACAGCCAATTCATTCATCAGACATTTGCATTAAAATGCCACACACCACAAACATGGTATTGAGGTCCAGTTTTTTCAAATTAACTAAGGTGACACCTAACAGACAGCCATTTCATTTAGCTACCTGTGTTGGCAGCAACTTTTCACTCAAGGTAACAGTTAACCTTGCTAACCTTATGACTTCTAGGGAACCCTAGCTGGCTTCCCATATGGAAAAGAAATAGTAAAAACTTATATGTGATTACTCATGAAAGTGGCCACTTTCTTATTACTTTCATACATTGTTTTAGTAAGTATCCAAAACATACAAGTTTCATTATATCATTTTTCAAGGGATCTTATATCTGTTTTCACTCTTATATGCTTTTCATACAAGTTTCACACAAGACAGATACAAACTTTATAAGATTTATATATATCTTTTCCATATGGGCTACCCTGGCCCTAACCAAAACTGGAATTCATACCAGACTTGTTTCTACTATAAAGTTGTGCAGTTCAAATGGGAATCTATGTTATTGAGACTCACTTTGGGAGTTAACCTCAAAGGGCCACTTGAGGAACTGCAGCTTTTGCTGTTGTTGGTAACAATTTTTAAGTCGGGCTGCTTGTAATAGCTTCAAAAAGTCAATACAATGGCCTATAGAAATTTAGTTAAAAATAAAGAAATCAGTTCTGTTTCTTTTCCTTATGAAATCTAATATGAGCAGACATTTACAGATACAATTTCAAACAAACCCTGGAAGCTCCAGAACAGCTCTATTGTTTCTATTATCACAAATGAGCTTAAACAGTTTATCGGAGTGAAAATGTTCTTTTACTTACAGCAAGGTACAAGTTACAGAGGTGAAATATGGACTTTGAGTAGATGAGATAAAATCCTATATTAGCATAAGAGTCCATATTTCACCTCTGTCCTTGTACCATGGTGTAAGTAAAAGAAAACTATTATTATTATTATTTATAATTCAAGTTTAGTGCATCCCACAGACAACAGGTGATGTATCCATCAATTATAATGAGCTTCCTCATATCCATCACGGACAACACAAATGCCTGCCAAACCATTTTAGATGAAAAGCCCAGTGTCCACACCTCTCTGTGACCCAAATCCTCCCTTTCTCTCCTCTGTCTAAAGCCCTTTACTCCTGTGTCTCTCCTTCCCATTGCTGTAGCTTTTTATCCCGAGAGGACATGTTGTCGAAAACTTGGCCTGTACCGCCGTCATTGTTACCACCTCCTCAAAAACTGGGACGGCAGCGAGAAAAAGAAGAGAGAGTGGGCGAAAGTGACTGGAATCTCTGCGGCAGAGAGATAGGAGGTGACTAACAAAAGGAGGGAATGCAGCTGTGTGGACGGATGAATGAATGATAGACAGGGAGGAGAGAGAAACTGGAAATGGAAGCCAAGAATGCTGCTGTGGGGTGATAGCACCAGGAGAAAGGGATGGGGAGAAGGAGGCGAGTGAGGATAAGAGCATAAGGAAGTGACTACACAGTGGACAATGAGGAAGAGAAGGCCAGAGAGCAAAGGGAACAAGCACAAGAATCAGCACACAATAAGTTAATAGACTACAGAAATAAGCATGTGTAAGCTCATGTATACTTTAGCTTTGCAACGCCGCCACAAAGAGGGGGCCTAGGAAGTATAAGTGTAGTTTTTGTGGTCTTTTTTTGTGGTTTCTAGTCTTTTTACTTTTGCATCAACAGAATGAGATACAAGACAGCTCAGATATTTTGGCAAACATTAAAAAGCAAAACAAAAAAAACCTTACCATTAGCTAAATGACTGATATTTACTACAGAGACTTTGTATCTTTTTTTAAATATTAAAAAGTGACTGTTTTGCCCAAAGCTGGAAAAAAGAAACTGCAATCAAGAGTCAGATCAGATGAAATTCTTCTGTAGCTTTCCATTTTGGACTTTTAGTGTGCCATAAATGCATATGCCAACATCATACTGTCTTTACAGTTCTATAAATGTACCTCTCTGTTTATGGTTTTTAGGTGTTTTGAAGTTCAAAGGCATGATTTTCTCTATGTACCACAACACGCATCATGTCCTGTTTGGTAAGACTAGACCTCTATGTTCCCCACTTTCTCATTTGATTAGGTTAGTTTGAGCTTCCTCAGTTCTGTTTCCATCTCTGTATATGTGATCTTGGACTCTAAATGAGCATGCTTGCATAATTTAGAGTTACTTTGTTAATCCTACAGTAATACTGTGTGCAGCCCCTCAGTTCATCCACTTAAATAAATCCCCTCCCTTTAAGCCAACTTCTTCTGATTGGATAGGCCTCATGCACCTGCCTGAAATGCCATTTCAAGATATCCTCTCCCCATGTCATGGCACAATCCAAAAATCCTTATGTAAAACAGAAATTCTGCTTGACCACTCTGAGTACCTTGGCTAAATCGTGTCTGTCTTCTTGATACTTCCACTATGGGACACCTAAGCCGAAACTCTGAAATCCTACACGTGCTGGCTTTAAGCACAAATTTGAAATTGCATGTGTAGCACGCTGGTTTGCTTGGGTGCCAATATTCAAATGGAGAGCTGTGTAATTCTCTGATCAGTCACACTTGCTTTTGCAAACTCTATCTTAATAGCTTGTGGCCCACCCTTAGACCACAGTCATTTAGTGGGAGACAGTAAAAAACCCTCAATTCTTAAAAAACGAAAAAGTTGAGTTGTAGGAGTTGATCTACACAGAAGGTGCAGAAGCAACAGAGGAGATGATATTGAATAATTAAAAAAGTAAACACAAGCATGAAAGGTAATCCGCGCTAGGGGAGGGACGGTTAAAATATAGGATAGGAAGGCAGTAAAATGGAAATTGGCAGTGCGTGGGAGAAGACAAGAGACCGCAGACATACAGTGAAGTGTTTGGAAGAATAGCCAATGGAAAAAAGTGTTAAGCTCTGTGAAGAAAGATGTGTTTTCTAGAAAAGTGAGGGGAATTAGACACTGTGTGTGTGAGCGTGTGTGTGAGCGAGAGAGTAGAGGGGACAACAGAGGAGCTAGATGAGAGCGAGAGGCACTTCAGGGGGTGTATGGATTGCGCATGCATTTACAAAGCTGCATGTCAGAGATAGCACCACAAAAGGAGGCCCAGCAGATTCAAATTAATATAATTATCAAGTCGGTTATTAATACAAAAGCTTCTATAGCATAGGGCGGATTAGCCCACAGGTCACTCATGCACTGTGCTGCGCTCACACAAACACAAAGGCGTCAATCAAGCAAAGACAGAAACCCCGACTACATGACTTTAACCTGTTAAGATTCAGCCCAATAATAATAATAATAATAATAATAATAACAATAATAATAATAATAATAACAATAATAGTAATAACCATCATCATCAGCTTGGAAAAGCACATTGAGTTGTCATGCATTTCATTATCCACACACACATTACCAAAAGAGCTTGATAAAGTAGCGACAGGGCAATCTGTCATGGCTGGCTGGCTGGTCACATGAGGTTAATAGATTCCCCTTTATCTCCTATCCCCTCAGACTACATCGCCATCATCTGCAGCCCCTCTTACCATAGTGGCATATCATCAGCGATAATCTCAAAACAGACAAAATGCAGCCGCTCGATTAATGGTGACCTGGAAACCAGTTGGACAGTTTTTCCATCCAAATAGGCTTCATTTTCTTTGCAGTGCTAATAGCTGCAAAGGACAAAATGTGCTCTTAAAAAGTACATATGCAAAGTCAATCTTTCAGTGAAGGCCTTCGCACTTTTTTATATTTTGAAATATTTTATAATGATGTGGCATTGCTAAACTATAATAACTGAATCCATCAAACTTCACAAGTCCATTCTGATTTATACTTAAAATAAAAATCCAACTCAGTTACTTTCTCTGCATGGAAGTGACTGATCACACTGCTAGGAAATTACAGGAAGGAAAAAAAGAAAAAAAAATCTGTGAGCCCTCCACCTACAGCTCATAACAGAAAAGTTCAGCTAGCTGAAGCACATCATACATTAGTTCATGTTAAAACCGAGCCTGAACCATCTGAAGCTGTCAGCGCCACGGTGAATGATCTTATCCCTCGTTATAATGAGCACACGCTGACGATCGCTCACACCTAAGACAAGAGAGATGCTGCAAGAGCGGCACACACACAGACTCAGGTAGGCAGCTATCAAGAAGCATTTTCAACAGCCCTTCTCTCACCTCCCTAACATTTACTTTTAAATACTCACAATCTTAACTGCTTTGCTTTTAAAAGCTATGATGGAGAGCTACAATTTGCAGAGGGTAGCAATTTAGAAGAAGAGCTTTGTGTAAAGGTTGGTCTGTCTGTCGAAATCTTTCAAAGAAGAGCTGCAGTTTGTAGAGAGAGCGTCACTGCCACACTTTGGACAACTTGTGGAACAGCAGGCAGAGGGTGTTCTGTTTTTGCTTTTATGGACAGACATTGGAGAACTTCAAAGAAAAGTAACCTGGCCATATTAGTGCCAGACATGGACATGGCCAAGATGACCTACTCATGTTTCTACAGAATAGATTTAAGAGACTAAACATGGCATAGTTGTTGGTGGCAGACAGTGAGCAGCACTTCTCTGAGTGAAAAGACTTTTTTGATGCTAGAGATCAAAGGAGAATGGCCAGAATACTTTCAACTGACTGGGGGTCAACAGTAGCTCAAATAACCACTTGTTACAACCAAAGTATACAAAAGAGCATCTCTGAATGCTCAGCATGTTGAACCATAATCATCTACAGCAGCAGACGACCACACTAGGTGCCACTCCAGTTGCTAAGAACAAGAAAAAGAGAATACAATTTGCACAGATTCACTAAAATTGGGCAATAGTCTTGATCTCTGAGTCTGATGAGTCTCAATTTCTGTTACAACAATCAGAATGCTGTTTCAGAATTTAGCATAAACCACACAAAGCATGAATCCATCCTGCATTGCATCAATAATTGAGATTCAACAGGTTCTACAGCTGCATTGTGGAGAGCACACTGACCAGCTGCATCACTGCATGGTACGCAAACGCCTGCAGAGAATGATAACAACTGCGGAGAAGATCATCAGGACTCCACTGCCCTCTCTGCAGAGCATCTACCATCACAGAGTCCAAAGGAGAGCTGCCTCCATCCTGAAAGACTCCACAGCCCCCAACATAGACTGTTCAGTCTTCTGCCCTCGGGACGAAGGCTCAGAAGTGGGAAATCTAGAACATCCCGACTCAACAACTCCTTCTTCCCCACTGCTATCAGACTCTTGAACAGCTGACCTATTTTTAACAACATTAATAATTTTTGCACATTAGGTCATCTTGCATATTAAGCCAGTATATTAAGCTAATAGCTCTTTTGCACACACATCCACTTCAAACTTAAATTTTTTGTCTTCATTTATCTCTTCTATTTGTATATATTAACCAGCATCTGTGTGTGGACAGCAAAAAAAGAATTTCATTGCACAGAGAAATGCTTTCTTTGTACATATGACAATAAACACTTTGAATCCTTGAATTGGTAGTGATAGTCTAATTATGCGGGGCATACTTTCTTTGCACTTTTTGTGCCCTTCAGTGCCCAGTGAGAATTATTTAAACACCATAAGCAAACCAAGTATTGTTTCTGATCATGTTCATCACTTTATGACCACAGTACACTGATTTTCTAAGACTGTTCTCAAACAGGTCTCTCAGACATGACAATGAGTTCACTGTACTCAGATTGCCTCCATAGTCACCAGATCTCAATCCAGTAGAACACCTTTGGAATCTGATACAATGGGAGACTGGCATCATAGATGAAAAGCCGACAAATTTGCAGTAACTGTGAGATGCTATTATGTCAACATAAACAAAAATCTTCCCCCACCTTGTTTAGTTTATGCGAAGAAGAATTAAGACAGTTCTCAGGGCAAAAGTGGGTTCAACTTGGTACTAGCAAGTTGAACCTAATAAAATGTTAGCTGAGAGCATTTGTCAGTGCTTATGGTGCTTATGGCAATGGTATCGCTGTTTTGGGATAAATGTTACATCATCAATTAGTGAGCGTTTTCTAGATCTTAAGGTGGCAAATACTATTTAGTCTCAGAGATATACAGAAGGTCTCCTTTAGCATCATGTGACATTTATGTCATCATGTTTTAACCAAAGCCACAATGTTTTAATAAATTTTAATATGCAGTTTTGTAGTATAAGTCAAGCTAGTAAGAGTAAAAGAAAAAGAAAAATTCTACTCGGACATCCCTGAGATCCAGCATTACATTATCCATCCAAATGAGGTCTATATATGCACTAAGCTAAACTACATATTGACAATCTACAAAGTTTAATAAATAGCTGCACCATCATAATAACCATCCAGATAATGTTCATAAATTAAAAAACAATTTTTAACCAATTAGTAGACTTTATTTAATTTTTCTGCAACAATTAACTCAAATTTAATCAACTAAAAATTCATAATTTATTAACAAAGTGTTATCAAGT
Organism: Haplochromis burtoni; assembly: GCF_018398535.1. Taxonomy (NCBI): domain Eukaryota; kingdom Metazoa; phylum Chordata; class Actinopteri; order Cichliformes; family Cichlidae; genus Haplochromis; species Haplochromis burtoni. The sequence continues at coordinate 577,141 of NW_024582616.1, read as the reverse complement.
GTTTGATAATTGAAGCAAATATATTTCAGATCAGGAAAATTTGGCTAGCCAGAAAAAAAACAAGTGTAATTGACTTTGACTTGACGTGACTAATTACTCGTGAGGATTTTTGGTATCTTGATGATAATCAGCCTGTTTTGTTTTGTTTTTAAACCATAAAATGAAGACATAGTTATTGTAGTTACATCACAACATCTGGGGGTAGTTTTCACCAAGTATACACTCTGAATAGGTGTATGAGACCTGCATTCATAATGGATGGCAGTTTTTTCCCCTCATTTCTGGAACCATTTGCACTTGAAAAATAGATGTTACTTGAATTCTCGCAGTGTGATAAATATGGGTCTTCCAGCAATTTCCTTGCAGAAATTCAATAAAGTTTTATGATGCACTTCAGGTATTGTTGGTAATATTTTTCCAAGGAGTGAGCCAGCTTAATGTAGCAGAAATAGCAGTGAAGGTTTAAAATAAATGGGGGTTTTTTCTGCAAGCGGGAGATGATGTACAAGGCAGCTCACTACTTACAAGCAGGTAATGTCTATAAGCTCCTGTTTGCACCATGAGAAAATGAAAGCTGAATCTTAAAATGGACTGTTCAGTGTCCCCTGACACCACAAGCACACTAATTAGCTGATGGTAGCAACTAGTGAGCAAATTAATGCAGTCTTAAGAGTTTGCACAAAACATTGGTCTGGTGATTCACTCCCCCACCCCACACCACAGATTGCACAGACTATTGCATAAATTGTGGAAAGTACAAACAGTGAATTCCAGCTTCTTACAGGCAAAAGACTACAACAACTACTTCTTTCAATAGGATGAGAAAAGCCAACATGCCAAAGTATGCAACTGGTTTAAAGTTAAAATTAGCAACCATCCTTTTCCATGTTTTCCACAATTAAACACATTTAAAGTCAAAAATCTCAAAGTCAGATACCTGAACTACACAAGGAGGAACAGAAATACCAGCGGTTCTAGGAAATGACTTCATATTAACCTCAATAAACCAAATGATCCTAAGCAAACTAACGAAAATAAAAGAAATGATTTACCAGGCATGAAACCTGCTATACGCAACCTTACACCACGTGTGCCGATGTCTCCTTCTTTGTTGGACAGATTGCACGGTTCTGCAAATAAGTTGATGATTCACTTTCTGTCTCACTCATCTGTTCCTTTTACTGTCCCTTAATAGGAATCCTTTGCACTTCCTCTGTACAGTGAAGAAATAAGTCGTATGACCAGGTTTCTAAGAATAAGTGCAAACAAGTGCAAACAAGTGCATCACTGACTGATAACCATCGTTCGTCGTACAAGGCTAGGTTAGGAGTAACCAACATTTTGGTTTGAACACACCTGACAGCCCTGTGTGACCAATTCATACAAATCTAATTGTTTTAATTGTTATTTATTCATTTTATAACATCATGGAGGTTTTTTTGTACATCAGTTATTTTGTATTGAATAACTGATTTTCTTTTGGCTAATGGTTTGAAAAGTTTTTGATGACCCTTTTTAAACGTTTTACCTTTAATCAGAGTTATAGCTTGCTCTAACTGGCTTGCTCTACCTGTTTGTCAATTAAACAAACAACTTTTAACAATTTACTTACATTTAATTATTTTGAGGATTTAGTCTTCACTTTTAGTTTTGGTAATTAACATCGCCACTTACACTTGTTACGTCACACGTTCTAAGATTTACCACAGTAGTCTAAAAACTTTACATTGTAATGACGTGGCGGGAATGAGAATTGGCAACTCTGAGAGTACTCGTGTACAAGTTAGTCAGTGTAAAATCGCCACTCTTCCACATCAAAAGGAGTCAGTTCGGATAGCTCAGGCATTGGACCAGGACACCTCCTGGGTTCTTCTTGAAGGAAGTGTTTAAGGCATTTCCAACTGGGGTCCCCTAGGTGAGTCCTCCCAGTTGGACATGCAGGATGAAACCCCGGGACATGTTTAAGAGTTTCAGTTTCAGGTCTGGGCTCTCTCCTCATACTGTTCCCCCCACAGCCCAGAAACAGATGAGCAGTAAGAAAAAAAAGCAAAAAAAGGATGTACAAAGGATTAACAGTTTTCTTACTTCCCTATTAAATATTAGCCACTTACAAAAACTCAGTGAGCTATCCGTTTCATTTCTTTATTACTTTCAGCTAGTATTCAGTTCATTCAGTATACAATCAATGTGTATTCCTACTGTGCACACATACACATTTAGATCAGAGAATACGTCACCACCCACATACACGTTTTCATCCCCGATACAAGTCATGTGAGAATGGCCTACTCTAGTGATAAACACAAGGTTACCTTTGTCATAATTTGTTATAATACAACACACAATATGTGTGCATTTAAATAGCTACATCATGAAAAGGATATATGAACATTTGTGATTCTAGAAAAACACATTCAACAGTGCAGTGTGTGTTAAGTGTGTTAAGAAGCTTCTTGTCACCAAGTATATGTGTATGGTAGGCAGATACAGGGAGGGCGCTGCAGCAGAGTAAATGGTGGCAGTATTGATCTCCGATGCTCTTTTATAGCCCTGTCATGTCAGTTTAGCACCTTGGCAACATTCGCTTTAAAGCTGCATCAATTCTGAACTCTGACTTTCAGCAAAAGGCAGATAGAACTAGACATTTAGAGTGAGGAAGACAAAGGACAGATAACCAGAGAAAAGCAAGTGGTAATCGCTACATCAAGAACTTAATGTATCTAACCTTAAGTATGAAATGAAAACATTTCACACTTAACAACATACCTGGATTTAATGATGCTTTTACTTTTATAAAAAAAAAATCACGCTTGAGCCACTATATAGTAACATCAGTCACTAGAGCAAACATACTGAACAACATATAAAAGATATGAGAATCCCAAATGTGTTTCCATTACAATGGTTGGCTTGATTAACTGACACCTGGTATTGATAACATCTCGCTGGAATGAATGGTTTTGAAATCGGCCTCCTCTGACGCTCCAATTCTGCGTGGTGAAGCAGAAAATGAACCCTCTCTGCATTATCTGACACCTTATGAGTATTGGATTTCATCGCTGAAGGGAAAATGTGCTGTGTCCACTACTACAGCACTGCATTTGAACTCAAAGATTTCAGCAATATGAACGGCTCTGTGAACACTGGGCTGTTACACTTAGGGATGAGTACTGAGGCACTGTGCGAAACTGGTAAAAAAAAAACACCATACTGGTTAGTACCATAGTATTGCTGCTGTTGTTATTCATGCAACCTTAATTCTTCCTTATACAAAGCCACCAGGGTCGAGAACAAATGTAAAGTTGCTGCGTGTTTACAGCTCTCTGATAACTGCTGATCCAATATTTTAAGACAACAGAGCTACATGAATGAGAGGTTCCTTTACCAGAGCCTTGATGGGATTAACTAAACTAAAAATGCAATACCTCTGGTTGCAAAAAGCGACGACGCTTCACAAACAATTTCCTAACGTCACCAACATTCTTTATACTGTTTGTGGTTACTACTCAGGACAGAGTTGGCTTTGATTTAAAACACGTCTTTAAATCTTCCTAACTGATCACAAGTACCTGTCACAGATTCTCAGTGATTACATGCAGGGAACAAGAAAAAACACTGTCACATGTTTACTGGTGAAGCATTTTAATGGTAGATAGAGTGGTTGTTGTATAGTGTATTTCTACTCTACTTGACAACTCAAAGCACTATATACTAAAAACCTCAGTCTCCCATTCACACAGACTTTTTTCCTATGCGGGAGCTTTCTATCCAACATTCACACTTCGATGAATGTATCAGAGAGCAAATCAGTGAACAGTACATGGTATCAGGGATACTTTGACATGCAGACTAGAGCAGCAAGGGATCAAACCACAAACCTTCAAATTTTAGCTCCTCCTGAGCTACAGCCAGCCCAAGTTCAATCAAAACCTTCATGGATAAAAGCCAACTAGACTCTTTGAGCACTCGACCTAAACAAGCTTAAACATGTAGAACTATCTTTTCACCTGCTTCCATCCAACACAGTCCAAGTGGATATGAAGTGTGTGTCTCATGAAGGCTGCTATAGCCTGATCTGCAACTTGGAACTGTAAACGTCCGTGAGCACTTTTCTCTAATAGTAACACTGTGATGCAGAGGGCGTGTTTAAAGGGCTGGTAGAGGTGACTGTGGCCTCACGGGGTCCATAGCAAGCTAGAAAGATTTGAGTTTGCCTGTTTCAGTGTGAGCTGCCATGACAATTCCAGAAAATGTATTTTGTGGTAATAAACTACATGTTCACTGGCACTACAGGAACATTACCAAACGACCTCATATCTCGTTACAATCAGGTTGAGATTCCATTCAAAAGTAATAATTTCAGACCAACGTTTTTACTGACCGATCGCAGGTGCAGGCGACCAGCACGCTGAGCATGATGTAGACGATGAAGGTGAAGATTACGGCTGTGATGGTGCCCCGGGGAATGGAGTAGCTGGGATTCTTCAGGTCACCTGATGGAAAATGCAGGTTTTATGGTGTATGTTCTGACACAGGTAACCAGGCGGCACATACACAACATCTGTTCACTTACCTGACATGTTGGAGCCGGCCATGATCCCCGTGCAGCCGTTGAACATGACGGCGAACACGGTGGCGAAGGTCATCGTGGTTTGCGTTGTGTAATCTACAGTGTAATCAGCTGCAGGAAGACATATGAACAGATACAGCCCTGGAGTCAATGCTTTTATCGACACCACCACTCTTCAAAGAAAACTTCAATCTGCTGCACCTGTCTGCCCATCCAGCTTCATCATGTTTTGGAGCATTAGAGAAAGCAATCCTTTGTAAAGCTTCTCTGCTGTTTACAGAGCGCCATCAAATCTATCACATGATTTATTTGGGAAAATTCAATTTTGCAGCTCCAATCTGTGAGACATCCATTCTCTGTCTTCTCTATTTGTATCAGACAAAACAATTGGGAGTGCACATCCTATCTAAGAACAAGACAGACTTGTGATCACCATTCAGTGATATAAAAGCTCAGTGTCAATGGTTTCCTGGCCTTTGCTCTGTATAATCTCAGTGAGGGCAGATAGCACTTATTTGGAGCACGCATCTGCTGCTTAAAACTTCTGTCTGCAAGGGGCAGCCAATTAGTTAGAAATGCAACAGCCATTGCACAGCAAGCACGTGTGAAAAATAACACAAAATTCCAAATTTTTTGGATGCAAACTTGTCATCTAACGGATATACACACCGAAAGCATTCATTCTAAAAAAATGAACCGTGAAAAAAAATGAAGTTCACATCAAGCAATGATGTCAAGCTTGGTTCGAAAAAATAAACGCTGCAAATTCATCCAGCGACATCATGCAGTCGGTGTGAATGGCTGCATTAATAGGCAAGTCCAAAAAATATTTCTAATGCACAAATTATTTGCACAGATTTAACATGTTTGGTGTGTAAAGGTCTTAAGCAGAAAGGAGGCAATCAACTGAGCTGCTGAACCAAGGCCCAGGATAAGAAAGTGATGCACTATTTTGAACTGTGAGGCCACTATAGTAGGCTCCATAAATAAAACCTTGCCACTTGGAAATGAGCATGACGGGGTCCCTTTTCAGGGAGGTACACAACAAATAAAAGCTCAGTACTGATGTTGTCACTGATGGAATAAAAAGTCAAATGTTTTGCTGCAGAACAATTTTCAGTCAAATCCTAGCACAACCTTTTATTTTACAAGCATTTGTGCATGTGTGTGTGTGCGTGCATGTGCGTCCTCATACTGAAAACAGGGATTATCCAAAGATGTGTGTTTAATAGCTGCCACGTGTGCATGCCTGAGTTAGAGCAATTAGCTCACAAATCATGTGCTTTACAGTAAGGCAGTGCAAACACAGAGGAGCGCTTGGTTTGGCTTCTGTGAATATTAAGATCCTGGACACATGTATAACCTCTAATTACGAAGCTTTCCTTTTCAGTCAGCAGTAAAATGAAAAAAAAAAAAAATTAATGTGCTTTTAGGAAAGCAGCCACTGTCAGAAGAATGACACCATTTTCTCCACAACAGCGACTTCCGCTGGTTGGTGTTTACACCTTCACATGTTTGGCTGAGATTGCAGGGAATAGAGTCAAATCAGTCCAAAGGTAATAAAACCTGCCGACCAGCATGTCTGAAGCTCACTTTTTAACATGCTGCATTTCATTTTCCGAGATTTTGGAATGAAGAAAAAAAAAGAAGAAAAAAAATCACTTAAGCCGAATACACAGTGGAAGCAATTTGCTGATTATGCATCGCTTTGAAGCTGCCAGTAGGTCTCTTGCGGACATGCAAGGCTTCAGCTGCCTAGGTTACCCCCTAATGTATTTACTAACAAGTAATACGTCAACTGTTTTCTTCACTCTGATTGGTAGTCTCTTCACTTGCCCATTGCACCTGCGCACATCGCGTCATCAGCAGTTATTTTGCCCATAGTTGCTTGAGGTCACCTAATAGACTTCACTTTCTATGGTCTCTGATCACTGTGAATCATTCCCAGTGTTTTCCAGATCAAACAAAAATACTTATTTTTGTTCTTCCCAAATCAGATCAGTATGGATACATTTTATTACAAAGGTAAAACTGAAAGAGTATCTCTGTATGGGGATTTTTTTATTATTCTTTCATATGAAGACATGACCAAGTGGAATGATTGACCCACGATTCTCATGAATGATTAAAATGATCATTCAGATTTTCTAACTTATTTATAAGGGAACAATTATCTGCATTTGCATTCTTTTACTCTTTTGCAGTTGCTTTTGTTGCTTTGGAATATTCACATTTGCAATAACTGTAACCCCCAGGCCGGCAGGACACTGGTAACCGGGTGCATGTCAACAGTTAATATGTTATTAACTTAGCTGATATTGTTCTGTGGGAAAGAAGTTGGTATATTTTTAAGTGCTTGATGTGTGATGTTATAATCCTGTAAATAATGGGCCATGAAATTAATTTGCTTAATCATTACATAAGACCAACAGAAGCTTTTTATAACGAGTGATATATGCAGGACAACATCTTCCTGAAGAATTATTCCATGAAACTGCCAGTTAACAAGTTAAGACTACAGGAAGTGACAGTAAAATTAAATATAGCAATGAGAAGGGTGGCTGTTCCTGATGAAAGGGCTCAGGTAGTAAGAAATGAGTCATCAAGGTAACATTGTGCTAACACAAGTCTGTTACCATTTGAATACTTCTAATATCTGCAGAAAATAATATTTGCACTAGCGCTAACTAGTTATTTGTTCCAGTTAGCTGGTTATTACAAACAAATGATCTGAAGAGCAGGTTCCTGAGCGCCCGTGCTCACAGCCACCTCTGTATATCTAAAATATAACCCTATTAGGGATGCACTGTCTCTGACACGATGCACATCCAAGTGTAGAAAGAACAGTCTGAAACTGAGCATTCTGAAGTATTTTGGGTCCGACCTTGATATTTGAAATTTGGCAATCAACAATGGCAATATTGGAAAGAAAACCACCGTTATAATAGTAAATCTATGAAAAAAATAAAGAAAAATTTGTTAGAGCTCTCCAAGGTAAATTGCTAAAATGCTTTGTGGGCTAAATCAGGCAAACCCTTTGATTCTGTCTGAGTAAGTAATTATTATGTAATGAATGTATCTTTAATGCTAATCAGTTCTGTCCGCACCTCCTGCTATTCACCTTTGTCCCTTGCACAGTTCAAAGACCACTTTACGTCATCCAGAGCTGAGCTGGTTATTATTAAATCTTATATATAGCACTCTGGCTTGTTTGAGCTTTTTTTTCATAGACTGTAAAAGATGTATGTAGATATCTTCAGGATATCAAAGTGAGGCCAAGACGAAGTTCTATAGTGACATAGGATCAAGTCAATAAAGCCAGAGTTCTTCCACACACAGAGTCCAATAGAGTGGTCTGCGACCAGCTGACAACCACTGACTCCAGTGAGCTAAACCGACGCCGAAGGTGAACCTTTTACTGAAATTTTACTTTTGGCTAGTAGCTAGTGAATTTTTCTATTCAGGGAAAACATCTCCCTAGCAACCGGGGCTAGGGAAACGTTCACTATGGCAGACAACTCTTGAGCAATGTGCACATAACGTTATGACTAAAAACTGAAAGATATCTACTGGAAGCAGTGTTCTGATGAATTGATGGCTTCAGTCCGTAGTTTCAAGTTTTTCTAAATAGGACATCGTGGTGTTTTTGTGGTAAAAAGGATAACAATCGCTGGGTGAGCTTACCCAGTGACTGACGAGTAGCTAAATTTACCAAAAAGTTTAAGGCTTCACAATGGGCCAACCAATATTTGACATCATGGTGGCTAATTCTTTTATAGGGAGTGTATGGGTATCATGCACAATGTACACAAGCAGTAAACATACAGAAGAGCATAAAAGACACTTATTGCTCATACCAACATGGTGGTATAATTTTTTTTATACTTTTTGACCCAGCAGTCCTCTAACTTACCCCATACGTTCCCAAGCAGTGTCTCCAACTTGAAGCCTGTAAAATTGGCTGTGGTGGGGCCCGTCGCATTGGGCTTCAGGTCAGGAAGCGTGATAGATTGAGGGTGCACGGCGAAGAAGCTGATGAAGACAGTGATCAGGACAACAATAACAATCACAAAGATGAGGAAGGTGGTTTTGGCATAAATGTGGGCTCCCACCAGGCACACCAGCAGGCACAGTAGGGCAATTCCAGTGCCATAAAGCAGAGACCACCAGTAGCCAGATGGAAGAACCTGGTAGTGAGAAGTGGCTACATTCCCAGCTAGAAGGATGAAATGAGAGACCCATTTTAATAATGTTAAGAAAGCTTAAATACACCACTCCCAACCTAATGTGAGTTTTTCAAACAAAAGTACACAATTATGCTAATGAGACAAACTATGAAAGTGAAAGTTACCTTCAGGGACTCCAAATGTGGACAAGATGGCTTCAACCAGACCGAGCACCATCAGAGCACTGCCGCACACATTAGCCAGGAAGAACATGATGCCGATGCTGCCACCAAACTCTGGTCCCAATGCTCGGCTGATCATGTCTGAGTGCCATTAAGGCAAAGCACACTTGTTTCATTCATTCACATGTATGTGCATTTCTCTACGGATAGTAGTCTAATAGTTTCGGGCAATATCATTACCTCCCTTGTAGTTTTTTTGGTTTATATTAGCTTAGCTTAGCATAAAGACTTCAAGCTGGGAAAAATAGGTAGCAAGCTGTCCAAAGACCAGTTAGTGAGTTTTGGGAGTGCTGGTAAGTGGATTGTGTTCCTTTTAACACAATCCACAATCGCTGTGGGCGATCGTGGCTCAAGAGTTGGGAGTTCGCCTTGTAATCGGAAGGTTGCCGGTTCAAGCCCCGGCTTGGACAGTCTCGGTCGTTGTGTCCTTGGGCAAGACACTTCACCCGTTGCCTACTGGTGGTGGTCAGAGGGCCCGGTGGCGCCAGTGTCCGGCAGCCTCGCCTCTGTCAGTGCGCCCCAGGGTGGCTATGGCTACAATGTAGCTGCCATCACCTGTGTGTGTGAATGGGTGGATGACTGAATGTGTAAAGCGCTTTGGGGTCCTTAGGGACTAGAAAAGCGCTATATAAATACAGGCCATTTTAAACCGAGGCATACTGGCTGTTCCCATATGGAAAAGAAATAGTAAAAACTTATATGTGATTACTCGTGAAAGTGGCCACTTTCTCATTACTTTCATACATTGTGTTTTAGTAAGTATCCAAAACATACAAGTTTCATTATATAATTTTTCAAGGGATCTTATATCTGTTTTCACTCTCATATGCTTTTCATACAAGTTTCACACAAGACAGATACAAACTTTATAAGATTTATATATATCTTTTCCATGTGGGTTAACACCCACTTCTAACAACATTTAAACAAACAGCCGTAAAAAGAAAGTAGACAGGAATACTGGGAGGTTAGATATACAGCAAAGGCAAGAAGCGGCAAAGACAAAGGAAAAGGCTTACGGTGAATTTATAGTGACACCAAGATAAGATCAAAAGACTTGCATCGATTGGCTAGACAGACAGAGACTAATCTGAAAAGGATATGCGTTAGAGTGATTAAGGACAGAGGGCATTTCAACAAGTGAAAAGTGTGCATTGAGAAGATGGAAGGAGTACTCTGAGGAGCTGATGAACCAAGAAATAGAGAGAGAGAAGAGGATGGATGGAAAAAAGATGAATTAGGAAGTGCAGAGGATTAGTTAGGAGGTAGTAAGGGCTGCTATGAAGAGGATGAAAAGTGGAAAGGCAGGTGGTTCAGATAACATAGCTGTGCAGGTATGGAAATGTTTAGGAGAGAGGGCAGTGGACTTTTTACCAGGTTGTTTCACACAATCGAGGAAAGTGAGAGAATGCCTGAGAAATGGAGATATACAGATATGTAGGGTGAACAGGTGAAGGGCAGAGCTGTAGCAGCTGCAGTATAAAGTTGATAAGCCATGCTATGAAGATGTAGGAAAGAGTTGTTGAAGCTAGGCTAAAAGGAATTTTGAATAATCTTGGAAATGCACCATTTAAAACCGTGGACATGGTCATGGTTGGAAGGCTGGATCCTCCCAAGTTTCCTCCTGCCAAGTCAGTGCCTCATCTAGGGTCATGGCACAAATAAAATGAGAGAAAATCCGAATTGGAATTGGAAAAGCAAAATTGCTAGAAGGCTTTATTAAGTTGCCCAGATACTACAAATGAACCAAAATCCATAGTGTTATTCTTTCACAGTTACCTTCAAGCAAAAATACTTAAAATGTAATCCTGGCTTATTTACACATTTTAGCATAAATGTGGCTATAATGGTTCTATTGGTCAGGACCCAAAATAAACATGATACTTTAAAGGTGTCTTTAGTACAAATAATCGCCAACCCTAGGTCCATTCAATGTCACTGACAAGTCTTGAACTGCACCAACATACAGATTATATTTGTTTAACTAGTTTTTGTTCTTTTAGTGCCTGCACCACTGGCACTGTTACAGTCGTATGCAGATGGCGTTTCTGTGTGTGTGTGTGTTTTAAGAGGATACAATAAGCTCCCCCGGCATCAAGGGCTCCATTGGTGGAGATGGCGCAGACAGACAGCACGGTCATACAGATGATGATGTAGGCCACAACATACATGGCAATAGCCTGGTAGAGCCCAGCCTGTCCCACTGCAAGTCCTAGTCAGAAAGCACAAACATGGTGAGATGAAGCACTAGAAACAATAGAGACCTAGAAAAATCTAGGATCTCTTTCTCAGACATGGTTTAATTTACCCTGCGGCACCTGAATCAGAAAACCCATAAATTACGAGCATGCAAGGAAAAAACAGATAAATTAATGAGGGCAAGATGAAAAGTTTTTTAAAAAATTCATACAAAAGTCAGTCTGTATGGGTGGGGGTGGCATAAGGGTATAAAAATTCTGCAATATCAGGCAGAACCATACCATGTAGTGATTTCAAAGTAATTAATAAAACCTTAAGTTGAATTCTGCAGCAAACAGGAAGCCAGTGAAAGTAAGTACCCTTTCAGCTGTGTGCAGCTATACCCAGGCAACACAGTGAGTTTAAATACTCAATGTGGGAAGAAATGAGGGCGCAGATACATACTTAAGTAACTGTCGAGAATTGTTCAGATGTTGGTAACATCTGTAATCTGTACATAGAAAGTCTGACCTAAACTCTTGACTTGCTGGTTGAAATCGAGGTGTGGCTCATATTCCTAATTCCTAATTATGGGGCGATCGTGGCTCAAGAGTTGGGAGTTCGCCTTGTAATCGGAAGGTTGCCGGTTCGAGCCCCGGCTTGGACAGTCTCGGTTGTTGTGTCCTTGGGCAAGATACTTCACCTGTTGCCTACTGGTGGTGGTCAGAGGGCCCGGTGGCGCCAGTGTCCAGCAGCCTCGCCTCTGTCAGTGCGCCCCAGGGTGGCTGTGGCTACAATGTAGCTTGCCATCACCAGTGTGTGAATGTGTGCGTGAATGGGTGGATGACTGGATATGTAAAGCGCTTTGGGGTCCTTAGGGACTAGTAAAGCGCTATATAAATACAGGCCATTTACCATTTAATGTGTTGCTTTGGGTCAGTTATCAGTCATCCAAGGTAGGGAGTGACACTGAGAAATATTACCCAGACTATAAAAAACAAAGACTTCAGTTTTATTTATTTTTTTTGTCTTTTGTAAAGCCAGTAGACAAAATTCTCTTTGCTTGGAGATGAACCCCAGTAAGAAGTGAACCATCTTTGAAAAATACTTTTAAACCTGAACTTCCCTCACTGAGCCACTAATCCTGTGCTCAACTGTCTGAAAGCAGAAGTTACCTATGTGGTGTTGCACTGGTGACACCACCAAATGTGGTATCGAAAATGTGAGCAATTTAGAGTAACATGATAATTCCCCCAAACAAGCAGCGGAACCATCATGAAAATGGCCTTTTGTACTGCAGAAACAAATTCATGCTTGCTTCAACTGTATGATGAACACATCTGCAAAACTCCTTCAGGAAATGAAAAATGAAAGCAGCTCTGTCTTCGGCTTAAAAAATGACTCATCAAAACATTCCAACCTCAGTGAAAGCGAAACTGGAATCACATGTTGGAAGAAAATTCCCACTTCTCACAATAGCATCTGTGGTTGGAATGGTTCCTGACAGAAAGAAATTCCGAGTTTTTACACAACAATAAGTATAACTAAAATTTCTGATATTCAAAAGCGAATGAATGTGCATCTAAATACATTTGGGACAGGATATTAAGCTCACTTTACACCATGCTAGACACACATTTACCACATTATCACTAGTTTCTGCTGTAACCTTTGACAGGCATTAAAAGCACCATGGTTTCATACACTGTGACCAGTACTGCTGTGGATCTCACATGATCTCTAAGGACCAGACCTACAATCTCTTTAAGAATGCAGCAGGCACGGTTAATGAATGCAGCTTTACTTTCTTGTCACTATTATCTTGTCAGTAGGGCATATTTTAGTCAAAGTCTTCATCCTTATCTGCGCCAGTTGTCAAGACTGATAAAATAGTAATTTCACATCCACAATGAAACCCCTAACAGTTCCTGTGCAAGGAGTCTGAAAACAGACACAACACTGTGTTTTCCCTGTGTGTGTGTGTGTGTGTGTGTGTGTGTGTGTGTGTGTGTGTGTGTGTGTGTGTGTTTTAGGATCCTCACTGCACAGCAGCTGACGTCTCACGAGACTGAGGGAGGGGGACAGTGGTGGTGGTGGGGAAAACAACTAACACAAGCAGCAATGCCCAGATATGAGGGGTTGTAATGAGAGAAAAGAGAAGGTGAAGTTAGATGTGACCTCTTTTAATGCTTTAAACACAGAAATAGGGGAAAGTGCATTAAATCATAAATATCTGCTTATTTTCATAGCAAGGTAAACAGTGGATGACCTCAGAGTGCTCCTTACTTAATATAGTATAGTCTATTTTTTATATTTGTCAAATATGTTGTTTTAGCATTATTGAGTATGGTAGGAGGTGTTAGCATACCTCCGATGAGATTGACCGCAGATGTTATCTGTCGTTTAATATTTGGAGACCATTTCACCTTCTTTTGCATCCTTCTGTCATTTTCCCTCTCTGCTTAAAAAAAAAGAGGGGGGGGGGGGGGGGGGTCCTGCTCCCTAGTACCAATAGTTTTTCCTCTCGTGACTAAGGGCTAAATAGATTTGTAGCCCACTGTGATCTTCACTAGAATCTAGTCTTAACTGTAAGGGCACAATTCTTTGGTAGATTCATGGATATATAGAGAGAAATCCATCGTCTCAACTGGTCCACAAACAAGTACAACCTGTAGGATTTTAATCGGAGCAGAACACTCAGTTACACCTTCCCTCATTTAACAACACTGAGGGAAATTTTTACATCTACTCACTTTTGTATAACATTAAATTCCTGGCTATCTAAAGCTCCTTTTAGCAAATAAGCAAAGGCTGTACATCAGTGAGGTGGGAAAATCTCTCTTACGTCATTCATCCACAGAGGCAGGTTATATGAAAAACTATGTGAGACAGTTTGGGGTTTGAATATTAAAAAAAAGCTATAGATGTGCCTCCTCGTGATATCAATGAATGAATACCGTGCATACAGGTAATGGACATATGCTGTCACACCTGTACTGCAAAGCTGGAATGTCACGGAAGTGACATATGACAGTGACAAGTAACGGAACATAACGGGATTTAACGTGAAAGTTTAAAAAAAAATGGGGGGGTGGTCACAGTCGAGACATACACCCCTCAACTTTGCTGAAAAGTGCACAACTTTAAAAATCTCTAAAGAGTTTGGCATCGCTCTTACCAAACAGGTGATTAGCGCACGTCCGTCTAAATGAGCACTCACCTATTCTGAGAAAGACTACCACGCTGAACATCGATAGCAAGGTAGGGATGACTACACCGAAGAAGGTGGAGAGTTTCTTCTGTTGCTTCTGCTGGGCAGCCCCCCGCCCTTGGCTGCCCGGGTTATGAATCGGGGCCTGCCGGCCCGCCTGTGACCGCAGCTCGGATTCATTGACGCTGGTAGAGAGGCGGTAGTGGAGGAGAGGAGTCCGCTCTGTCATGGTGAAACCTGCTCCCGGACTAGATTTCAAAACTTCATTAAAAAAAGTGTCCCGGATAAATTTGAGCGATCAGACACCAGAGTTTAACTCTTCAAGTCTGCCCGGTTCGTGGAATATCTTCGAGCGTACAAATGAGCGTATTCCAACCGTTTCAAAAACCGAAGCAAGTGTATCAGTGGCGAGTCCTCATCAAAAAGAATCAACTTTACCTACCTACATAGCAAAGCAGTGGTTATGTTAATAATTAAAAAAAAATAAAATACAAATGCGTCTTAAACCTACATTTTAAAACGAGTAGACCTTTCCTATAGCATTTTAATTCTGTTAAATGTCACATCAAGCGACTGTTGTATCGTAACATCTCATACAACTATATAGAAGAATGTCATGTGACACGGGAATGTCATTTTGTCTTAATAGCGGTGATTTCCGGTTAAAACTGCCACAGTAGAACACAGGGAACGTAATGTAATTATGCCTAACTACCCCGGATGCAAACGGCAGGCAGGTGTATGAAGAGCTACCGTGTGGTTTTCATATGTGTGCGTGTCATATGAAGACCAACATGATTTTTTTTAATGCCAGCACAGACGACTATACAAATGTTTTATTTTGTAGGAAATGTGCACAGCTTCCGGTTTTGTCCTGTGTTTTCAATCAGTGCAGCGTCTTGATTTTCTGATTTTCCAGCGCCCCTTGGTGCCTGCCTGTTGCCTTTGGTCATATGACCGGGTTGGCCAATCACAGCAGTCCATTTTTCCGGTCACCTGCTGCATCAGGTTAGCCACGCTTGTGAACCTAGATACCTTCAAGGTCTTACACTGTTACAATGCAAAGTTACCATTCTAAACTTGAAATTATGACAGAAAACATACTAAATGCAGGCTTATTGTTATTATTATATACTTTATTATTTTGTGAAATTGCCGAAGGCACACTGAACATTGATGAACACAGATCAGTCATGCTCCTTCAAAATTTTTACACTGTAATTTTAAAATGTAATTTAAAAAAAAAAGCTATTACATTTTATAGCTTTATTTATGTTTTAAAAGTTCATTTAATATCAATAATTAAAGTGATCCACATAATACAGAGTGGTCCAACTGCTGCCACAGACAGTCCAAAGTCTTCCACAATAAATAAATAACAAAAAAACACAGTGTCTCTAGCAAAGTCTTTGATGGGCACTGCAATCATTCAGCAATAATTGGCTAGCGTATACATATATATAAACTGAGCAGCACTTTTACGTGTTTTAAATAAGCAAACACATACATACATTTTGTGCAGAATATATAGAAATAAGGCAGAATAGCACATACTCTCTGCATCCATACACATCCATCTGTTATTTATTAACATGAGACATGAGTGCAGTCATTATGATCACTTTTGTTGTAGAATACAAAATTCTCATAAACTTAATCAATTCCTTGCACTCCAGGCCAAGTACACAGAGTTGGGAGCCATCCACAGGTGGTGACTGTGATGAACAATATCTGATGCATATTGACACACAATACGATTAATGCAACCTCATACCTACAGAGGGTGCTACAGTCACAGTTTCTGTTGCACTTTGCCATAACAAGTATGAGCACACAGACTTTGTTCATTTGTAGGTAGCTAGTCATTACACAGATTCCCTTGCATGATTCATCTGTGGGCCAGGAGAGTAAATAGCACTTTAGTCAGATTTCCTCATCTTAAAAGCCAATTTGAATTTTCCTGGCACAGTTGGTTGCGCAATATATCTTTGTAAAGGCAAACAGTGGGCTTTTAGATCTAAAGCACACTGCCACCACCACTATCAACTCTACTATCAGTAACTGTCGGCTCCTTCACTTAAATCCAAGTGATTCAAGGTGAATGGAATGTCTTAATATTAGTCATGCGTGGCAATGTGCGTGGCAATCTGTTGATGTGTCAGTTGCTTGGCTCCAAACTTGAGTACACTCTCACATTTCCCAACTTAGTTGGATGATCTGAGCATATTGACTGCAGTGATCCCTAAACATTTTCTCATGCCAGCATGAGGTCCAAACTTCAATTTATCCACTATTGTGATTTAGGATTAAATATCTGCAGAACTAAAGGCAGCCTTAGTAAGCTGTGTGTTCTTCTTCAAATGCAAAGCAGTGTATAAAAAATTATACCTGGTCAGTTCCAGCTTGTTATCACGGTGATGTTGAGCATGTTATTAGGCTTTATGCTAGCACTTGTCTCCATGCACCGATGTAGGTTTCTCTTTCACTTGTACAATTAGAGTCTTTAAAAACTGCTCTTGTTGCCTTTTGGAAACTTTTCTGCAGAAGCATTTCCTCCATATGAGGTTTACATCTTCCATTTGCACTCAGAGCACTCGCAGATTGTTACCTTTAAACATCCTTTCATTCAATGCAAATGTCACAATGTTCCAACTCCCAGTCTTTTCTTCCTGGGTCCTCTCAGCGTACTTCATTCACATCTTCGATCAGGATCAGATTCCTTCCTTTTACTAAGTGAAACTTGTGGACACTCCTTAGCAAAGAGCTCAAGTTTTCCTTTGAGTAGCTGTTTGGAGCCAGCCAGCACTTTTTTCAGTGTGGTTTCATTTGAGCAGTGCTGCACTACC
The DNA here is from genome assembly GCF_018398535.1 of Haplochromis burtoni. Lineage (NCBI taxonomy): Eukaryota > Metazoa > Chordata > Actinopteri > Cichliformes > Cichlidae > Haplochromis > Haplochromis burtoni. Next base: position 559,928 of record NW_024582616.1, on the reverse strand, counting down.
GAAGGAGACGCTGTCACCAGACCACTCTGTAAGTAAGAAGAACTCAGTTAAGCATTCATTGGCTTTTTTTTTCAGAAAAACTACAAACATTTCTATATAAAGGCTGCTGATAGCATGCATGTGTCCAAATCTATATGTAAAATTTGTGTCATCTATAAGACGCAGTATGTTGAAAAATTAAAGATGGTTTCATTGGGTCTCATTAATCATAAAAGCAACACCAAGGGCACCTCAGGTGTTACATGAAACAAGTGAGTTTCTTCAATTAATTAGATGAAGTCAAGTATTTTTTTTCAAGTATTTTAGTCAAGTATTTTTTTTACATGGTGTCCCCTTTGTACTCATTCTCTAAATATTCCTGTTTTTTCTCTGTCTTTTCCAAGGGTATATGTTGTCAAGTAGTTTGAATTCTCCGTATTTGTAACAAACTATATACACAGCCTAAACTCACTGGCCACTTCATTCCTTACTAGGACCAGGTTGGACGCCCTTTTCCTCCCTGCCTTAATTCTTTGTGGCATAGATTCAAGAAGGTGCAGGTCCTTATTTGACTTTTATCGCCTTAAACATTTGCACAACATTTAGGAAAAGTAGTGTTATGATGCATTACCTGAACGTTATTTTTGACAAGTATCAGATAATTGCGGACAATAGCACGCAGGTCAACCAAGCAGCTCTGATTTGTTTTAGCCTGCTCTAAACCGTCGTGTAACATTTGGAGGGATGCCAGTACATCAGCATGCTTCTCCTGGAGCTTGAAAAAAAACCAAACACAAACACAAAAACGATTACAACTTTGCTATCGGTTACAATCCCAACATACGTGACGGTATCGTGGTCCCATTAATGTTCAACAATACAAATAGAGCATATCAACATATGCTGACATCCAGATGACCTGTTTTTAGGGGAAAATAGTAAAGCTTTGTATGTGAAACTTATACTGAAATCAGCAAACTGAAAGATCGTTTGAAGCCTGAGTTGTAATGTTGCAGCCTCAGTTTTTCAAATCAAAATATTAAACAGAAAAAATCATTAAAATAATCATTTCAGTAATGATGGAAAAATATCATGCCTTATAAATTTGCAGTGCCACCTTCTTTCAGGTCTATCTGTCCACGTAATGCATGTTATTACTTCCTATCATTCCCACAGTGAAGTTCAGATTGGGCAATGTGTGTTTACTAAAGGCCTACAATTGTCTGCAGCATCATGCATGCCAGCATCTTAATGTTGGCAATGTGAACTTTGGATTGTGACCATTTCTGATGAATTTCATTCAGGACTTGAAAAGGAATTAAGTTCAGTAGAATTTCACTCACTCATCATGTCCCCATGTACGATATGAATGAATGAACATGAATGAATGAACATGAATGATGCAAAGTTTATTTTTGGATGCTTCTTCCATGCCATACCTCTCGCTCATAGGCGAACAGCAGCAGGCAGTCTGAGCGGGATCATGCTAAATTCTTTCCTTCCAAAGTCTTTATCAGATTTATCTTAGCTGTTATGGCCTTTGTTTCTCTTTCGAGAGTTTTGAACTGCAAATTTTAGTCAATCTTACAGCTGATGTGAAGTTATCGCAGTTCAGTGAATCTCATTTGATAAGAAATGATTAAAAAGTTTGTTGTTGGCTTTTTCAATGATTTTTTATTAAAGCATTTTACTTTTAATCACTTTTGATATTTAGCAATATATCTGCAGACCTAATATTAATTCCAACAATCAGGTGTGTTTTGTGTTTAGAACAAATTGTCAGCACGTCCGCATTCTTATTGTTAGCAGTGTTTGCAGGGGCTTATGCAAGGAGACATGACTGGGCCTCCCAGGTGCCTACCTATTGATGCAGTTGGGCTACAGTACTGCTAGTCTTACAATGCACAGTGCCATTCGCTGATAGCACAGGACCAGTGATTAGGAATGGGTATCAAAAACCGGTTCTTGTTGAGAACTGGTTCCCACTGTTTCAATTCCTTGGAATTGTTTGCCATTTTTGCAAACGATTCCCTTATCGATTCCAGTCACCCCGAATGATGTCACCACGTTGCGGAGCGTCATTTACCTGGCAGGAAACATGGCGGCTCAAATGCTCAAAAGTTTGATTATACTGATTATACGGATGACAACAGGGCAACTTGCAATACTTGCAAAGTAGATATTTCATTTAAGGGAGGAAACACTACGAATATGCAAAAGAATTTGCTCACAAAACACGCGATAAACTTAAATGAATGTCGTGTTTTTTAATTCCGCTCCAGACTCGTGAATCTCAACCCAGCAGCAGCGGTAACGTTTGCACGTCCTCTCCCGTTAATGCGGCAGGTAAATAATCAACTAACAGTGCATATTATGTTAGCGCAATCTGCCTTATTACAAAACCTGCCATTACTGTGCATTTAGGTGACCATGATGAGAGAGACAGACAGAGTCTGGCTCAGATGCTGGCAGTTCTCGCTGCAGTCTACCGGTAGCGTCTCCTTTCAGGCCAGGATAGACGAATGTCACCGAGCAGTGACTAAGTTTGTGGTAAAAGGCTTGCAACCCATTTGCCACAGCAGATGCCCCGATTTTCGGTAAGTGAATGTGTTTAATTGTAGGCAGGGACATTACTGGATATTCTTGTGTAATTGCTACTAGAATAATTTATGTTATACTTTGTTATTGCTACAGAAGAATATTTATTTTATTATTTTACATTTACAATTTTTTTTCCTGGGGACCCTGTGACACCCCATTGAAGAGCCGTAGGCTGTGGATCTCTTAAGATCTCACTGTTGGGTTTGTAAGGCCATGTTACTCCTAAATTTCTATCTTGTTCAAAGAGAAGATATAAAACAAAGTTCTAAGCTAATCGACCTTAGTGTTCTCCTTTTTTAAAAAAAAAGAATCAATAAGAGAATCGATAAAGAATCAAATCGTTAAACAGAATCGAAAATGGAATCGGAATCGTAAAAATCTTATCAATACCCATCCCTACCAGTGATAGACTATAACTTAAAATACTTCACAGAATTGCTGCTTGATGTCCTTAAACATGTCACTTCGTTGCTCGTTGTTTTGCATATTTTCAAATATATAATCTATAAATCTATGGGCAGAGTCAGGGCAGAGTGTATATACAGTAAAAATCTATTATAGTTACCAATAACAACACTGACAATGCTGTCAGACCGGAATAGCAGCAGATTTTGGCGAGTGCAATGTAGTGGGAGTATATTACTTCCATGGAAGTCTGTGGAGTATGTGCCAGAACTTTTTCTGTCTAGTTTTGTGCATGTGACACAACTGACTGTGATCCACTACATTATATCTCTTCTAAACCTCTTCTAAGCCCTTGAGACAGCCTTAAAAACACAAGCTGTTACTGAACTTTTTAACAAAGTAGAAATTGCTGTTTGAACAGAAGACAAGAATCCTGCTTTGTTTAATTGTCTTCTGTATTCTTGGTGAAGCTTATTGCAGTTAACTAACTGAAAAAAAGGTTTAAAAGTAAGAAATAACTGAAGTTATACTGTACACTTGCAGACAAAATAAAATGAGACTTGGTCAGTGGCCACTGACGCATACATTTACTGAGAGTAGGATGTCTGGTAGCCTACTCTTATATTTGTTGACAAACTGTTTTTGCTAAACATACTTCGGTTGTACTTACAGTTTTATTATTCCATTCTGCGGGTCGTATTGCAGTACATAGCCGTACTGAAGAGGGCAGCTTCTCTGAGACGCTGCACTTGAGTACCTGAGTACATCAACAACAGCACATTATCCATGCATTCATGAAAATGACTCACTTTGTTAAACAAAAAGAGTCAAGGTCTTTCAATAAAAATTCAAAATAAATATAAATAAATGTTATAATTGTGCCTCCTAAAATGTGTACATGTAAAAACTGCTTATCAGCATCCCCACATTTACATTGTTTTAATGTTACTTTGGTAGATTGATAGAATGCAGAAATCATTTCCTCACCTGCTTTTTAAATCTATTCATCAGTTCATCCCTAACACATTTTTTGCAGAACTGCAAAGACAGTGATGTTGCATGAACTTCAGGTCGGTGGGTAAAAATCATTCCTGTCAGCAGCAGCAGCAGCAGAAGTCCTGGAGGAGCACACAACGGAGATGACTGACGAGCCATCTACCTCATTCATGCAACAGCAGACACAATTTAACCTATCTGTGTTTGTTTCATTATATCTCCTCCCCTCTTTTATCCACATTGATGCAGAAAGTTCAGTGAAGTAAGCAGCATGCAGCATAGCCCGCCCATTTATGCGTCGCTGTTTGATTCTGCCAAATACCGTCGTCTTTACAAGCCTTACACCCATTTCCATTCATGTGTTCTACTCGCATATGTTTATGTTAGGTGTGAAAGTTAGGATGGGGTGAGTAAAAGTGTGAAAGCACTAAGTATCTTCATTTAGCTTTCTATTTTTTTTGCTGATTATATAAGTCACAATGATGTCATGAATCACTGTTCCGAAGAAAGAGCATGAAATTCTCAGGTTCTGGAGAAATACATCAGAGCAGGAGTCCTAAAAAAAAATCAGGGCCGAGACTACCACACCATGTTTGACATAAAACACATTTATACACCACTCTAAGTAACTATGAGTCTCACTGTCGCTTTATCTCCTCCTCTTCTCTGCGAGTACAAGCAGCATACTTACTGCTATGCGCCATAACCCGCTCCTGGACGCATGGTTTCCTTAACTATGGTTCGTCAACCTCCATTCTTCTTCTTTTTGTTGCCATAAAAATTAGGGCATATGTTCAGAAATCAGTTCGTATTAATCATATAGTCTCTTTTCAGTCTACAAAGCTCCAGCAGAGTCCCAGAAATACTGGCATCAAGATTCCTTTCAGCTATTTTCTCTTTCACTTGTTCACCGCAATAAAGCGTGTATTGAGAGGGGCTCGTGGCTTTGCTGTGACCTTTAGAGAAAGAAGTCTGTGTATTTAACTTAGCCCGAAGTTAATATTTGACTCTGGTTCCTCAGTGCAAATAAGACCAGAGAGGCACCACATAGACCCAGACTATAGTAACCAGTTATGACACCATGATGCAGACATATGGAACTAGGGCTGGGCGATATGACCCAAAATTCATATCTCGATATTTTTTAGCTGGATGGCGATATAAGATATATATCTCGATTTTTTTTTTTAAGCCATAAGTTAAGAACAAAAAGAGAGTTCTTAGTCACACTGTGTCCCAGATGTCACACGGGCACTTTTATTTACATACAGCGTAGATGTACATGAAGAAATTACTCAAAAATAAATTATCAGCATTTATTAAATAATCATGGTCCATAAATAAAAGAAAACAATGTTGTTTTTGTGCATAACAAAAAGCTCACAATTGTGCAGTCAAAATGTAAACTAATAGACGCTGAGCATAATAACAAAGAGACAGATTTCACAGCTGCACCACGTCTCTGAACAGGTGCCATTTGTGGTCCTTATACACACACAGTACGTATCACTCCGCGAGGCTCCTCCTCGGTAGCCGTAATCCTCCGACAATCCATCAAGCGGTGCAGCTCCGTAGCTTAGCAAAGTCATATTAAAACATTTTTTGACAGATTGCTGAGCGCTGTGTACCACATAAAATCGGTTCGCGGTCAGTAAGCACAACCAGAATTCATACATAAGGCGCACTGTCGATTTTTGAGAAAATGAAAGGATTTTAGGCCGTGCAGCCCCTCCGGGCTGCATGTCGTTAGCCGGTTAGTCGGCGTGGTTAGCTCGCTAACACGTTGACGCCGTCCAGCCCCACGCACGGGCGATCGCGGTAACTCGCTAACGGAGATTTTCCGCTTTCATCTTGTCATTGCCTGCAGGTGAAGCTATGGGAGAGTGGTGTGAAGGGGGGAGGCCGAGTAACGTTGCGTAGAGACAAAAGTGGACGAAAGAGAGGCAAACCTGCGGCTCCACAAGTATAATTATAACGTAACATAGACTATATCGATATAAACGATATTGTCACATCTTATATCTCGTATGAAAATATATCGATATTTTTAAAAAACTCGATATATCGCCCAGCCCTATATGGAACTCATAATGAAATACTGTAGTTAATTTCGCTCTTATAGTGCTCTGTTTTGGGTCATAAGGCACTAGGCTAGAGAAGGCTTTTGTGACAACAACATTGTTTCAACTGCTGCTATTGGCACATCCAGTAATGGTCAAGCCATGTTCATTGCTCATAGAGGAATCCAGTTTGTTTTGGATCACCATCATAGAAAGAAAAGATACCAAAATAAAAGTGATGAAACCATTGGAGGAGACCTTCTCCAGAACAGACATGCATGCTATATGGGTAAAGCAAGCAAGCTGAGGTTTCCCCATGAATGCACTTTACATTCAAGTGGCATTCTTTGAATGTTTCCTGCAAGGGAAAATACAGCAACCTACTTTCAGCAGCTCCCATATTCACATGAGGTCACCACAACAAGAAACTCCACTCCCCATCTTTGATTTGTTTTTTACACCATATGCCTTTCCTTCCTGTCACTGCAGTCACACATATAGAGTGTAATAGACAGCAAGAGATATTTTCATCATAAATGTATTTTCTCAAATAAACTAAATATATGTAGTTAAATATTTTGTCAATGTTTTTGTATGGATGTGCCCTATTTTCATGAGGCATTGTTAGACAGTTCTTTTAAAGGGAATATCTGGTTTGAACCTTCAGGTCCTCAGGTGTGCTACCTGTACTTTGGGAGCATTCTTTTCAGGTACTCCAGGCTCACTGTTTCACATAGCAGTTGAGAAAGTGAGTTATTAAGAAAGAAGGTGGAGTTTGTTGATTCAAATTGTGTTCAATTGTGTGTCAAACACAATTGACAAAACAATAACTTCGGTAACAAACACAACGGGGCAATTGGGGAACGGGTCGTTAACTGCAGCCCAAGAGGAGCCAGAACCAAAAGGGAGACCAGTCCTGACTGTGGATTATACTAGGTTGAAGCCTCAGGAACTAATTGAGCGTGCCACTGGTTTCAGTGATAGCAACCTATGGCTGGACTGGGTGGCTCAAAATGCTAAAGAACAACATATCTGATTGTGTTGCCTGTGCTTCAGCCCGACCATGTTTGTTTATGGAGCCCGCACCACTGTATCTAGAGGACAAGTGGGGCTACGACTGTGTGCTGCGGCTGACTAAAAGTGCAGTGAGTACTGGCAACTGCACTCTGTTGTCTAGTGTTTTTCCGCCAATCCCAAAGCAGACAACAGTGGGACCATTTATGCCAAGACAAGGCAACTATACATGTTTTAAGTTTTCAACGGATGAGGTAAAGTACAAATTGGGAGAAATTGACCCAAGCTGGTGTGCTGTCACACTCACGGGAAGAACCACAAACAATGTAAGTGACCCGAATACTCTGATTGGAACATCTGCTAGAAGTGGATTGTATTATTACTGTGGACACAACACTCTTTTGGTTCGGGTTCCTCAGGGGAGTGAAGGGACATGTGCTATGGTACGGCTGGGAGCTCCACTCACGCTGATCGGAAACCAGGTAAAAGCCATACCACAACACAAAACACGCACTTTAGCTGCCAGACATAAGAGACACATTTTGGCAAAGAGAGGGACCCAGGGGGCACATGCTTATGACCCCAGATTGAATTCACCCACCTGGATTGACTCAATAGGAGTGCCCAGGGGAGTTCCAAATGAGTATAAACTAGCAGACCAAGTAGCTTCAGGATTTGAAAGTATATTCATCTGGGTAACTCCAAACAAGAATGTTGATCGCATAAATTATGTTCACTATAACATGCTGAGACTCTCTAACCCAGACCTTCCCAAAGTGTGGGGCCATGGCAGGGGGGGCGCGGTATGAAAAGGGGGGGAAAAAAACAAAACTCTTGGACACTGCTAGCACAGGGCGCCTACAGAAACGCAAAGCAGGAGATGAAGCATCGCTGAATATATTTCCAAACCAACTTCATTCTAAGCCAAAGACTAGAAAATATGGTGAATATGGTGAAAGAAGCATGTCTTCCCTTTGGCTTCACCTGCACAAGTGCCAAGGTAGGTCTCCCCTGCAGAATTGGTTTTCCCTTCGTCGGGAGCAGCGCTGGGCTCTTCAAATCACGGACAAACAGTATCCCACATTCTTGATTTTTATTTCACAAACACTTGTTGTAATGACTAACTACTCCTGACATTTTGGAGATGTTAGCTCTTTATACAGTAAAGTTACAGCGGGATACAAATAATATCAGGCTCATCCTGCCACGATTTCTCCCCCGGTTCAAATCACGGACAAACAGTATCCCACAGTTGTTTATGTTTTTAAACCCATTTTGCACAGAGGCATTTTTTGATTTGATTGCAATTTTGAATATTATTACACAGGGGAAAAAAACAACTACACGTAAAATAATCACACTGTGACGCCTCTGCCTTTCTAAATGGAGGGACAGTAACTGTGTGTGTATGTAAGCGTGTAAAACCTGAAGATAGTCAGATTAACAGTATTTTGTCTCTATCTGCCATTCTGCAATTCATCTCATGTAAACAATAACTTGGCGCACAGCGTGACGTGAAAAAGGGCACATACCTTTGACGTTGTGTGATGAACTCTGTATTCCTCGTCCACACGTAAACGCAAAAAAAAGAGTTTTAAAAAATCTCAGTTTTCAGTGATTCGAAACACCGTTTACGTGTGGACGAAACAGCTGCGTTTTCAAAAGTACCCGTGTAGGTGTGGACGTAGCGTAAAAGAGTTAGTAGTTTATTTCCTTAATACCTGCCATTTATTGCAGATTACTTGTATTTGCTTAATGGCTTACTAAATGTTTGAGGTGTGAAATAAACCGCAATGGAGCAAAATATGGGTATGTGTGGTTGGAGGATGTGTGCGTGTGTGTGCGTGTGTGTGCGCGGGGGGACGAACATTTTTCTTGTAAAACAAAGGGGGGCCTAGCAAAAAAAGTTTGGGAACCACTGATGTAACCTAACCAGAGACGCCATGGAAGGGTTTGCGGAGCAGTTGGGTCCAACCTCGCTAATGGGAGTGCAAAATCGAATGGCCCTCGACATGTTGTTGGCGGAGAAAGGGGGCGTATGTGCCATGTTCAGAGACATGTGTTGTACCTTTATCCCCAACAACACTGCCCCAGATGGCTCAGTAACTCGAGCTCTGGAAGGGCTGAAAACTCTGTCTAAATGAACACTCAGGAATCGACAACCTGCTGGAGAGCTGGATGACATCCGTGTTTAGACAATGGAAGGGGTTTGTTATGTCTGTAATGCTTTCTGTTGCCTGTTTCCTGGGAATTTTGGTCACTTGTGGTTGTTGTTTCATTCCTTGTGCCAGATGACTGCTGGAGAAGGTAATAACCAGGGCCGTGAACTCTGAATTGGTGAGTTCGGTGGCTATGATGCCACTGATGGGCGTGGAGGTGGCCGAGTGGGCCGAGGAGTGACACAATAAAAGGTGTGGTGAAAGAGACTTTAAGAGAGGGAATGTGGAGATGAGGAAAATATTTTACTGTTACTCATACTTATCATTATTACCATTGCATTAATTAACTTTGCATTAAGTCATAATCAAATTAATCATCATTTCTTTAAAGCATTTATTGAAGCTGTTGGCATTACATTAACATTTTTATTACAGGTGCAGCTATAACCATTTTATACACATTGCATTTTGTGCTTATTAAAGAGTTGAAGCTCGGTCAATTAATTAAAGGTTGTAAGCCTCGTTCGGCGCGATGTCCAGACAATCCATGGTGTAAGTGACTTGGAGCTATAGAAGGTTAAAACTGCATACATGCCTACAAAACACATATAATACATATAATCTAGAAACAGGCTTGAGTGAAGGCCTGAATGTATTCAGCTTCTTGTTGCATTTGAGTTTGCTTAGTAATAGGTGACAGAAGATGGGCCAAAGAGGAGGACAAGTCCATGGGGACCTTCAGGGCCTGAATTCATCGCCATATTTAGAAGAAGATGCTAGAGAGGGGAACTTCGGTGTCTGCATTTAGGTCTTAAAAATGATCATTGTCTGTAAAAGATGCAAATAATGCTCATAAGATACAAATTATGTTCTTGTAAAACGCAAGAAGGGGCGTTAACCCTGACATTATAAAAGTAATCTGAAGTGTATTTTTGGGCGGAGATCTACATCTGATGTTTTGCAGTGTATATCGTCCCACACGTGTGTTCAATAAACTCATCTGTTTGATTGCATCCTTCTGGGCCTCTGGTATTTTGTTTTGGTTATCAACATCGCAAATTGGGACAGTAACTATGAGTCTCACTGTCGCTTTATCTCCTCCTCTTCTCTGCGAGTACAAGCAGCATACTTACTGCTATGCGCCATAACAAGCTCCTGGACGCATGGTTTCCTTAACTATGGTTCCTCAACCTCCATTCTTCTTCTTTTTGTTGCCATAAAAATTAGGGCATATGTTCAGAAATCAGTTCGTATTAATCATATAGTCTCTTTTCAGTCTACAAAGCTCACAGCAGAGTCCAGAAATACTGGCATCAAGATTCCTTTCAGCTATTTTCTCTCTCATTAACCAGACCGAAAAGCAGCGCACATTTCGGTGCTTTATTTCGGTGCTTTTTTTCCCTGAGATGTCAACACTTTGGATTCTAGCCATTTTACCTTTCCAGGATAGAAGGCGGGCCAGGTACATACGTTCTTTTAGAGCAGAGCTACAGTAAAATCGAAGCGCAAAAGTCTGGCTGTACTTCACAGCAAAAGATGCAAACTCAGCAGCCTGCAACAAGTGCTTTAAGGTGATACTGTGCAAAGGAGGTAACTCCTCGAATCTGATGAAACACTGGTACGCAACAAGAAATGCGCCGTATTTGATAGCTTGCTGCGAGACCTCACACCGAGCACATCTACTGCGGGTGTGGTGCCTGTTATGACCCGGAGTTAGCAACATCCCCCAAAAACCACGAAGAGAGAGTCCTGGCCCCTAGCCCTGCCAGTGTAGCAGAAATGATGACGGATGATGATGGCAGCAGCAGCCGTTCTTCTCTGGGTGAGTAGCTTAATGTTCGTGTGTAATTTACGTTGAGTAGGCTAACCACGTTATTAACATTAATGCATGTAAGGTGAACTAGCAAACACCGTCGTAGTTACATGCGGCTGTCTTCTTGTTTGATGGCAGATACTCCCTTCACCCTGGCCAAAAAGGCTAAAATGACCAAAGAAAAAGTGGAAACAGCTAAACATGAGAGGTTTTTGGACAAAGTTTGTGTTTTTTCCATTGTTTAAGCACTGCTTCCAGCCAAGAGTGATACCATATATGCCCATAGCTGCAGAAAAGGCTAACATTGTATCTAAACACAAACATTCAGAGTTTTTTTTTTTTTTTTTTTTTGTGTCCCGTTTGGATCTTTAGCCATCAGAATTGTTGTCTTAAGGCCAAGAAAGATGCCAAGCGGATTTATTTTACCAAGTGGATCATCATGGCCTTGCCATATTGGTCCATTTGATTGACCTTTATTATAATTATGAATTTATTTTATTTTCAGTTGCTACAAACGGGACAGACATGACTGGGGGATAGGACAGGGAGAGAGAATGAAAGAAAGAGAGGAGAGAAAGAAAACCAAAGGGGAGAAGAGACGGTGAGAAGGGGGGGAAGAAAGAAAAAAAAAAACAAACAAAAAAAACAAAACACCTGGGTCACCTGTATGGAGAAAAAAAACAGAAGAGAAAGCAAACAACAAAGAGCAACAATAAAAAAAAACGGCACCATCACAATAAACTAGCTAGCAGTAGATATCAGTAGATACTAAATAATAAACGATATTGTGCAGCACGCAAGATAGACAGCGCACAATGTGCTTTGAGGCAGCAGCCAAGAAAGCTGTAGTCCGCGTCTGTGAATACCCGATGTGTACACCTGTGTGCATACCTGTGTGGATCAGCATGCTTGCATTCCAAAGGTTTCTCCATGTAACGATCTGCTAGGGAGTGTGGGGAGCCACAGCCCCGTCCTCCAGGGTATGAAGCAGGTATGGAGGAGATCAAAACTCCAGACATCCAGAGGCCCCCAGAACACAAGAGACCAAGGAAGACCAACAGAGGGGCAGCCGCGCCACTGTCCCAGTAAAGAGCTGAGGAGAGTCCCAGATGAGGGCTCACTCAGCAGCCGCGGAGCAGAAGCCAGGGGGAGTTGCAGTGACGCGCCCGTGAGCTCCGCCGGCAGCCAGCCGTGCCTGAGTGACCGAGCCCCAGGCCGAGAGGCCGGGGGCACCCCACCTCCGAAGTGGCCCGAGCGAGCCCCAGGCTCCAGGCCCCGATAAGCGGCCGCCAAGGAGTGAGCCGGTGTGTACCCGGACGCCCACCCCCAGACACAAAGAACCACCAACGCACCGCAGCTGAGGGAGTCGCCACTGGCAGGGGAAGTGGTGGTAGGGGGAGATAGGCCTCCAAACCTTGGAGGGCCTGAGATGTCCCCAGAGAGGTGGCGTCTGATACCCAACCTGACATATAGACACAGACATACAGGCACACACAGAACAAACATCCATTCCCACCCTCATGCTCTCATATGCACTTACTCCACACTCAACCAACGTGGAGACAGACATAAAGAGACGCTGTACACACGATCACACTCCCCAAGCGTACTCTACGAACCGGGTCTAGGTACCCTTGCCCCTGGAGGGGGGAACTGCACCCAGACCCAGGTGGTGTTACCCTTTTCCCTGCGGTGGGGAGGAGGCAGACCGCCCCGACTCCGCAGCAGCAGGGAGGCCCCACACTCCAGACCGCAGTCGGACGGCCAACTCTCCTCCTAGCCCCCCCGCTCCAGCAGGCCGCAGAGAACTGGGGGTGAGAGAAGACTCCAAACCTCCCTCCACCCGCTCATTGTAGTGTTGATGCATGTGTGTTCTAAGGTGCATTTAAAACCCAGGAGGGCATGGAGCTACCTGCCAGAGAGCAGCAGGTAAGCGCATAGTCCCTCCTGCTAGCCCTCAATGTCTACGTGTATTCAAAATTGAGAGGTGGGCAACGACGCCAGGGGTGAGGTGTACACCCTGATGGTAATTTGGATTCCGTGTATCGTGCCCACCCCCAAGATCCTATATGTATGTGTAATGAGAGTGTGAGTAATGTGAATGTCTAAGTTGTGGGATAAAATTGAGGCAGAGGCAGCCAGAAGGGGACAAGGGGGGGTAGCCTCCTCTGCACCCTGGTGACATACCCCTACTCCAAGGCCTGCATGTGTGGGTGGTTGTGGTGGAGCGGGAAGAGGGAGGCAGCTGGAGATGGGGAGGGAAGGAAGGGAGGGGCAAGTGACCCCTCCCTGGGGCCAGCTCCCCCGCTGACCCCAGTAGGCACCCCATACTCCGCGACCCGCCAGGGAAAGGGGGCCCAGGCCCATCCAGACCGGGCCCAGCGCAGCAGCGCCCCCGGCCCCACAGAGCCCGGGACAGTCCACCCAACCCCACCACAGAGAAAACTGCACCCACCCCACCATCCACTCATCTTCCAGACTACATGTCAAAGGAGCTTGCAAAGAAAAGCGTCTGGACTTCTTTAAGTTGCTTGAAGACGTTTCACCTCTCATCCGAGAAGCTTCTTCAGTTCTAAGGTCAAATGGTGGAGAGTCCCAGATATAAACCTAGTGGGAGTTTCCCCCCACAGAGGGACAAAAGGACCCCCTGATGATCCTCTAATCACCTGAGCCAAGGTGTGAAATTGGGTGCGGGCCCCAATCAGCCAGAGTTTCAGGTGGGTTCATTGTGAAACCTGGCCTCACCTTGTCATGCGAATTCCTGAGGTCAGATGGCCCAGGATGTGAGTGGGCGTTAACTCGAAACTCTGGCTGATTGGGGCCCACCCAGATTTCACACCTTGGCTCAGGTGATTAGAGGATCATCAGGGGGTCCTTTTGTCCCTCTGTGGGGGGAAACTCCCACTAGGTTTATATCTGGGACTCTCCACCATTTGACCTTAGAACTGAAGAAGCTTCTCGGATGAGAGGTGAAACGTCTTCAAGCAACTTAAAGAAGTCCAGACGCTTTTCTTTGCAAGCTCCTTTGACTACGATGACCTGGATGACTGAGAACCTTCACAGACACTATCTTCCAGACTACATGAGACAATAGACGCCCAGGCTGAGATCTTCCTCCACCTCTCCTGTATCTCCCCCTCCTGCAGAGAGTTCCTGAGGAGAGGAAAGCTCCTGCAAGGTGTGACAATCTCCCCCACCAGTTGAAGAGCCCCCCAGGTGGCTCGACGCACCGGCGGCACCCTGCGCCAGGGATGGGCCCCCATGCACCCACCCGCCCACAACCCCGGCAACACACAAACCAGGACCCAAGGCCCCGAGGCCCGGCCAGGGCCCCAGCCCAGAGACGGAGCGCCCCCAGAACCTCACGCCCATCCCGGACCCACCCAGGGGCAGACAGGCTACCAGGTCAGTAACCCACGTCCGTCAGCACAGACCCTCCCCTAGCCCCGCTGCACGCAGCCACGAGGAAACAGTCACCCGAGAGCCAAAAGAGCCCCCAACCGGACATGACCGCTACCCCGGGTTGAGCCCCCCAAGGAAGATGCCTCCGGGGAACCCCCCGACGCCCTAAGCCTGTCCCTACCCCCACACCAATCACAACAGTGAAGGCGGGACCAAACTATGACCCCCCACCCCCACTAGGTGATGGAGCTGATCAAAGGAGCCCAGAGCAATTGATCTGATGTGGTGGCAGAGGCTGTATCAAGACTAATGTAATCTAATAGATAATTTCTATATTGGTTAGAATTAAGATTATTTTTATTTTTCCAGTTCATGAGGACAGTTTTCTTGGCTATGCATAGGGCAGTGAAAACCATATGGGCTATATTCTTTTCTGAAGTGACATTATCTAAGCTGCCCAACAAACACACTAAGGGGGAAGTTGGAATGTTACATTTCAGACACTTTGATAAGTCTTCACATATCTCGCGCCAAAACTTTTGCACTGGTGGACAGAACCAAAGAGCGTGGATGTAATTGTCTGGTGTATTGCCTTGACAGTGTGAGCAGTTGTTGGAAGATGTAAAGCCCATCTTGAACATCCGATGACCTGTATAGTGCACTCTATGTAGTATTTTGTATTGTATTAATTGCAGACTGGGATTTTTAATCAATTTAAAGGTTTTTAAGCATACCTGAGACCAGAAGTTTTGGTCTAAACTGACTGATAAATCTGCTTCCCACTTTGCAATAGGAAGGGATATTGATTCATCTAATTTAGAAAGTGTTCTGTATATTTTAGATAATAATTTGGGGGATTTAAGAGTAAGGAAATGTGCCGCACTTGGTGGTGTTTGTAATTCAACTTGACTGAGGTTAAATTTCTTTTTTACTATGGATTTAATTTGTTGATATTCTAAAAATCTTTTCTTGTTGATCCCATATTGTGCAACTAGTCTGTCAAATGGAATAAATTCTGTTCCCTCTAATATATGTTCTAAGTATTTAATTCCTTTACAACTCCATTCTGGGAAATTAATCATATTATTGTTTTGTAATATGTCAGGGTTATTCCAGATAGGTGTACGTTTGCATGGGATTAATGAAGACTCCGTTATTTTTAGAAACTCCCACCATGCTGTCAGAGAAAGCTGATGTTGATACTTTTAAAGCATTCATGTCTTTTGATGTTTGAGCTAATAAATGGTAGGTCTGAAATCTCTAGATCCTTGCATAGTGCCTGTTCAACATCTAGCCAGGGCTCATCTAAGAAGGTATGTTTTGACCATTCTGAGATGAACTGAAGCCTGTTGGCTAAGAAGTATTGGTGAAAATTAGGCAGATCTAATCCTCCTCTATCCTTGGTTCTTTGTAGCGTTTTTAAGCTGATACGCGGGGGTTTATCTTTCCAAAGGAATTTGGAAATATATGAATCCAGAGATCTGAACCAATCTTGTGATGGTTTGTTAGGGATCATCAAAAATAAGTAATTTATTTTTGGCAAGATCATCATTTTTATAGTGGCGACCCTTCCCATGAGTGATATGGGTAAAGATTTCCATCTAGTCAGATCGCCTTCTACTTTCTCCTCTTCCTT
>NW_024582616.1:512528-539477 GCF_018398535.1 Haplochromis burtoni | reverse complement strand
GGCCCATCCAGACCGGGCCCAGCGCAGCAGCGCCCCCGGCCCCACAGAGCCCGGGACAGTCCACCCAACCCCACCACAGAAAAACTGCACCCACCCCACCATCCACTCATCTTCCAGACTACATAGTCAAAGGAGCTTGCAAAGAAAAGCGTCTGGACTTCTTTAAGTTGCTTGAAGACGTTTCACCTCTCATCCGAGAAGCTTCTTCAGTTCTAAGGTCAAATGGTGGAGAGTCCCAGATATAAACCTAGTGGGAGTTTCCCCCCACAGAGGGACAAAAGGACCCCCTGATGATCCTCTAATCACCTGAGCCAAGGTGTGAAATTGGGTGCGGGCCCCAATCAGCCAGAGTTTCAGGTGGGTTCATTGTGAAACCTGGCCTCACCTTGTCATGCGAATTCCTGAGGTCAGATGGCCCAGGATGTGAGTGGGCGTTAACCTCACGAAACTCTGGCTGATTGGGCCCACACCCAGTTTCACACCTTGGCTCAGGTGATTAGAGGATCATCAGGGGGTCCTTTTGTCCCTCTGTGGGGGGAAACTCCCACTAGGTTTATATCTGGGACTCTCCACCATTTGACCTTAGAACTGAAGAAGCTTCTCGGATGAGAGGTGAAACGTCTTCAAGCAACTTAAAGAAGTCCAGACGCTTTTCTTTGCAAGCTCCTTTGACTACGATGACCTGGATGACTGAGAACCTTCACAGACAATCATCTTGACTACATGAGACAATAGACGCCCAGGCTGAGATCTTCCTCCACCTCTCCTGTATCTCCCCCTCCTGCAGAGAGTTCCTGAGGAGAGGAAAGCTCCTGCAAGGTGTGACAATCTCCCCCACCAGTTGAAGAGCCCCCCAGGTGGCTCGACGCACCGGCGGCACCCTGCGCCAGGGATGGGCCCCCATGCACCCACCCGCCCACAACCCCGGCAACACACAAACCAGGACCCAAGGCCCCGAGGCCCGGCCAGGGCCCCAGCCCAGAGACGGAGCGCCCCCAGAACCTCACGCCCATCCCGGACCCACCCAGGGGCAGACAGGCTACCAGGTCAGTAACCCACGTCCGTCAGCACAGACCCTCCCCTAGCCCCGCTGCACGCAGCCACGAGGAAACAGTCACCGAGAGCCAAAGAGCCCCAACCGGACATGACCGCTACCCCGGGTTGAGCCCCCCAAGGAAGATGCCTCCGGGGAACCCCCCGACGCCCTAAGCCTGTCCCTACCCCCACACCAATCACAACAGTGAAGGCGGGACCAAACTATGACCCCCCACCCCCACTAGGTGATGGAGCTGATCAAAGGAGCCCAGAGCAATTGATCTGATGTGGTGGCAGAGGCTGTATCAAGACTAATGTAATCTAATAGATAATTTCTATATTGGTTAGAATTAAGATTTTTTTATTTTTCCAGTTCATGAGGACAGTTTTCTTGGCTATGCATAGGGCAGTGAAAACCATATGGGCTATATTCTTTTCTGAAGTGACATTATCTAAGCTGCCCAACAAACACACTAAGGGGGAAGTTGGAATGTTACATTTCAGACACTTTGATAAGTCTTCACATATCTCGCGCCAAAACTTCTGCACTGGTGGACAGAACCAAAGAGCGTGGATGTAATTGTCTGGTGTATTGCCTTGACAGTGTGAGCAGTTGTTGGAAGATGTAAAGCCCATCTTGAACATCCGATGACCTGTATAGTGCACTCTATGTAGTATTTTGTATTGTATTAATTGCAGACTGGGATTTTTAATCAATTTAAAGGTTTTTAAGCATACCTGAGACCAGAAGTTTTGGTCTAAGCTGACTGATAAATCTGCTTCCCACTTTGCAATAGGAAGGGATATTGATTCATCTAATTTAGAAAGTGTTCTGTATATTTTAGATAATAATTTGGGGGATTTAAGAGTAAGGAAATGTGCCGCACTTGGTGGTGTTTGTAATTCAACTTGACTGAGGTTAAATTTCTTTTTTACTATGGATTTAATTTGTTGATATTCTAAAAATCTTTTCTTGTTGATCCCATATTGTGAACTAGTCTGTCAAATGAATAAATTCTGTTCCTCTATATATGTTCTAAGTATTTATTCCTTTACCACTCCAATCTGGGAAATTAATCATATTATTGTTTTGTAATATGTCAGGGTTTTCCAGATAGGTGTACGTTTGCATGGGATTAATGAAGACTCCGTTATTTTTAGAAACTCCCACCATGCTGTCAGAGAAAAGCTGATGTTGATACTTTTAAAGCATTCATGTCTTTTGATGTTTGAGCTAATAAATGGTAGGTCTGAAATCTCTAGATCCTTGCATAGTGCCTGTTCAACATCTAGCCAGGGCTCATCTAAGAAGGTATGTTTTGACCATTCTGAGATGAACTGAAGCCTGTTGGCTAAGAAGTATTGGTGAAAATTAGGCAGATCTAATCCTCCTCTATCCTTGGTTCTTTGTAGCGTTTTTAAGCTGATACGCGGGGGTTTATCTTTCCAAAGGAATTTGGAAATATATGAATCCAGAGATCTGAACCAATCTTGTGATGGTTTGTTAGGGATCATCAAAAATAAGTAATTTATTTTTGGCAAGATCATCATTTTTATAGTGGCGACCCTTCCCATGAGTGATATGGGTAAAGATTTCCATCTAGTCAGATCGCCTTCTACTTTCTTTAGAAGTGGGATGTGGTTTAATTTAGTTAAGTCTGAAAGCTTAGGAGAGACATTAATACCTAAATATTTAATATTTCCGGATTGCAGTGGGGCAGAGGAAGAATTATGGAAGGAGCAGTTAATGGGGAGAACTGTAGATTTTGGCCAGTTAATTGAATAATCTGAAACTCTTGAAAACCAGTTTATTAAAGTAATTACCTCAGAGAGGTTGGTTTGTGTGTTTTGCAGAAAAAGCAACACATCATCCGCATAGAGACTGATTTTATGTTCTATGTTCTTACATTTTATGCCCTTAATTGTTGTAGCCTGTCTAAATGCTGCTGCTAGAGGTTCGATAAAAATTGCAAAAAGTGAAGGGGAGAGTGGGCATCCCTGTCTGGTGCCCCTCAGGAGACAGAAGCTGGAGGATGTCTGGTCATTTGTTCTGATACGAGCTGTTGGGGAATTGTATAATATTCTTATCCAGTTTATGAAAGAGTTGTCCAAAACCAAATTTGTGTAAAGTTGCAATAAAAATTTCCATTAACTCTGTCAAATGCTTTTTCTGCATCTAAAGATAATATTATGGTTTCGATGTTTTTATCTGTATGAGTAGTCTATTAAATTAAGTAATCTACGATTGTGAAGTCTACCTTTTATGAAACCAGTTTGGTCAGGATGAATTAAGAGGGGGGTCATTTTCTCTCATCTCTTTGAGAGAGCTTTGCAGATTATTTTAAGGTCTACATTTATAAGGATATTGGACGATAGCTTGAGGGAAATAAAGGGTCTTTGCCTGGTTTTAGCAGGAGACTAATGTTGGCAGAATTCATATTTGGTGGTAGTCTGCCATTTTCCTCGATTTCCTGCAACATTCTGTGGAATACTGGTGCCAAAATTGTCCAGAATTCTTTGTAGAATTCTGCAGGGAAGCCGTCTGGACCTGGAGCCTTATTATTGGGCATACTTATCAGGGCTTCCTGGAGATTCACTTGGTCGTCAGTGGCGAATCCAGTTCCATTGCTTGACTGTCTAGTAATTTTGGAAGAGTTACGTTGTCAAGAAACAGATCAATTTCATTTTTAGATGGGTTTATTTGTGGTGAGTATAAAGTTTCATAGAAATCCCTAAAAATGTTGTTTATTCTTCCAGGGTCATATATTGTGTTCCCCGATAAATCTTTAGCAGCACATATAGTTGTTTTTTCTTTATTTATTTTTAGCTGGTTAGCTAGAAATCGACCTGATTTGTTACTGTGTTCAAAATTCTGCAAGCGAAGTTTTTGGACAAAGTGTGTGTTCTCCATTCTTTAAACACCGGTTCAAGCACCGTTTAAGCACCAGCACCGTTTCAAAAGTACCGGTTTGGTACTGGTATCGGATCAAACCTAACGATACCCAACCCTAGCTGTGAGCTTTTAGAGAAAGAAGTCTGTGTATTTGACTTAGCCCAAAGTTAATATTTGACTCTGGTTCCTCAGTGCAAATAAGACCAGAGAGGCACCACATAGACCCAGACTATAGTAACCAGTTATGACACCATGATGCAGACATATGGAACTCATAATGAAATACTGTAGTTAATTTCGCTCTTATAGTGCTCTGTTTTGGGTCATAAGGCACTAGGCTAGAGAAGGCTTTTGTGACAACAACATTGTTTCAACTGCTGCTATTGGCACATCCAGTAATGGTCAAGCCTGTCACAGTTCTGGGTCAGTTTCGAACCAGTATTTTGAGTTTTGATTGTTAGTTTATTTTTTGAATGATTGTTGTGGTTTTGGGTGCGATGATTATTATTATTGTTAGAGTTCCATGTTTCTGTTTATTTGGGTTTAAGATTTGTGCTCTCATGTTTTGTGTGGGTTTAGTTTCATGTGTCATTTTCTGTCTGTCTCTCTATGTCGAGTCTGCGTCTTAGTGTGAT
Organism: Haplochromis burtoni; assembly: GCF_018398535.1. NCBI lineage: Eukaryota > Metazoa > Chordata > Actinopteri > Cichliformes > Cichlidae > Haplochromis > Haplochromis burtoni. The sequence goes on along the minus strand of NW_024582616.1, from coordinate 534,914 downwards.
GGTTTCTTGTTCCTGTTTTATTGTGAAGGTCTGCGTCTCATGTGAGTGTGTTCAGTTTTACCTCTCGTCTCGTTAATGACTCCCAGCTGTGTCTCCCACCTGTGTGTAATCTCCCTGTGATTCTCTGAGTGTATTTAAGTCGTGTCTTCTGTGTTTGTAGTTGCTGGTCCATCTGTGTATTCCACCCTGCGTCATCTGTGTGTTTCCCTACTGTCAACCGCCAAATGTTTCTGCTCGCTTTCATTCATGTTCAGGTTTGTGTTGGGCCCTATTTCAGGAAGCCGGTTTAGTGCAAACTCTGAGTAAGTATACCCTGAGTTAACGAAAACTCTGGGTTTTCGGTTTCACAAAGCGAGTTTAGATTAATTCTGAGTGAGTTACTATGACGACACACTCCGTGAAGCTAACCTGCCCCCTAGCAGGTTTACTTCAACTAACCCTGACGTTCTCCGCCTCTTTGTCGGAAACCTGACTGTAGGAAGTGTCAGACATGGCGTGCCCCTTCCTTGAAGAGCCAGTAGATGTTGAAGCCCAAATTCTCCGCAGAGCTCTCCGCCGGGAGAGAGTGATTAGAGCGCGTTTGGACATTTTATCATTTCCTGATGATTTTCTGTGTGAACGTTACCGTTTTTCAGCACAATCTATAATTTATTTGAATAACATCCTCAGGCCTAATATTGCTCATGTGACACATCGCGGACATTCTCTCAGTTCTGTACATATTATTTGTATTGCACTTCGTTTTTTGCAAACGGGAGCTTTCTGTATAATATTGGTGACGCTGAGCACGTTTCCAAGGCTACCGTCTGTCGGGCAGTCAGGAATGTTACAGTTGCACTGAAACGTCTCCTGTACTCGTTTGTGGTGTTCCCCGGTCATAGACCCACAAGATTTATCAAAGAGGGATGCCACAAAATTGCAGGTATCAGGATGAACAAAACTTAATTCATGATGTGGTGATACTTGAACTACTACTTAAATTTTACATTTATTTTCACGGTTCCCAGGCGTGATTGGCTGTATACAGATGGCACTCACATTCCAATCATTGCTCCTTCAGTAAATGAAGGAGACTATGTGAACAGGAAGTCTTTCCACAGCATTAATGTACAGGTACATAGTTCCCTGTAGCATTTCAAACTAACAAATTATTTCATTATAGTAATGGATGCTAATTTGTGTTCTCTGCACTGTGAAGATCATATGTGATGCTGCCAACATTATCACAAATGTGGAAGCCAACTGCTCAGCCTCTGTGAGTGGTGGTGGTGGAGGACCCCCACCTGTTTTTCGGGCCTCCGCTTTTTTTCTGTTGGCTATAACGGGTCACATTTGAGCATACAGAGTAAGCAAATATGTACTTGTAATGTGCTCAGATAATTTCAATAAGTGCTTACAGAAAGAAAATTAATGTAGCCTCTAACTGCAATTGATTTACATGGACAAACAGACCAAGCACTATGGCTCATAATACAATTACACCTTCACCTGTTTGGACTATATTTTTATATTTCATTTTTACTTGCTGCCAGGAACGTTTGGGGCCTGTTGGGTTGCACCTGCGCTCACATCACATCACAAAATAAAATGTATAAAATATAATAAAATAACGTGTTAAATGGGTGGAAATCCCTAGATCAATGTTTAAATTAACACTCACGCATTGACTCTGTCGGCTATGTTTTGCCATGCATGCTCCCTTTCTTTTGCAGCTGAGGCTGTGTTACTTTTTTTCCGCGGAATTTGCATGTTATCGGCATATGCTGCCATCAGAATTTCGGCCTCAAGCGCTGTAAAATACATTGACCGCGCCTTCTTTCCCTCCGTCTCCATGGTGACTCGCTTAATCTGTGCTCCACTAATCAGGGCTTTATGTATCCTCGTGCGCGCGCTTAACTTGGGGTTAAAGCAACTCCGCGTTGACTGAACTAATTGTTATCAGCCTTTCTGAAACCGAATATTCCGAGTTGGACAGTTCGGGGTTACTCAACCCTGAGTATCGTTTTTCATAAACCAGCTTCCTGAAATAGGGCCCTGTAGTCAGTTTGTTCCCAGTCTAGTTTAGTCCTTGTTCGGTTCGCCTTTTGTCCATTTTTATTTTGTGTTTAATAAACCACCATCACACCTTTTACAAGTGCCTGCGTTTGGATCCTCCTTTATTTTCCACACGGCTCATCTCACTCGCCATGACAAAGCCATGTTTATTGCTCATAGAGGAATCCAGTTTGTTTTGGATCACCATCATAGAAAGAAAAGATACCAAAATAAAAGTGATGAAACCATTGGAGGAGACCCTCTCCAGAACAGACATGCATGCTATATGGGTAAAGCAAGCAAGCTGAGGTTTCCCCATGAATGCACTTTATATTCAAGTGGCATTCTTTGAATGTTTCCTGCAAGGGTGTGGCACAGGAGACAGAAAATACAGCAAGCTACTTTCAGCAGCTCCCATATTCACATGAGGTCACCACAACAAGAAACTCCACTCCCCATCTTTGATTTGTTTTTTACACCATATGCCTTTCCTTACACAACCCCAAAGGGATTTGTGTCTCCTGCTGTGAATCTTTTGTTTATTAAATGATTGTGTAAACCATTACACCAGAAACACAGACAAGAAAATTCAGCAGTGGAAGCTACTCACTACTCGCCTTTCCCGAGTGATCTCTATATGGTGAGCAAAATGCAAAAATATTCTTTGCACACTACTCAGGTCATTTAATTGTCACTGCAGTCACACATGTAGAGTGTAATAGACAGCAAGAGATATTTTCATCATAAATGTATTTTCTCAAATAAACTAAATATATGTAGTTAAATATTTTGTCAATGTTTTTGTATGGATGTGCCCTATTTTCATGAGGCATTGTTAGACAGTTCTTTTAAAGGGAATATCTGGTTTGAACCTTCAGGTCCTCAGGTGTGCTACCTGTACTTTGGGAGCATTCTTTTCAGGTACTCCAGGCTCACTGTTTCACATAGCAGTTGAGAAAGTGAGTCATTAAGAAAGAAGGTGGAGCTTGTTGAAAGAAATATCAGCAAGGACAAGTACAATAGCTGAAAGTATTATGGGATAACAACAAGTCTATACGTGAACTTCGGTACTATTTCGCAATATATTAGTATCAGCAGGTTCTGAGTTGGATTCTACCACCTGGCTGGGGCCTTTCTGTGTGGAGTTGGCATGTTCTCCCCAGGTTTCTGTGGGTTCTCTCTGGATACTCTGGCTTCCTCACACAGTCCAAAGACATGCACTAAGTTGGGTAAGGTTAACTGGTAATTCTAAATTGCCCATAGGCGTGAATGTGAGTGTGAATGGTTGTCTGTTGTCTGTCTCTACCCTGCCTCTCACCCCATGGTAGCTGGGATACCATGGACAGATGGTGTAGTATTTTCAAAATGTATGAATTTGGCTCACTGGAGCAATCGAATAACTCCTCTTGAGCGCCAATTACCTCAGTGGGTGAGCGAGGGAACATGTGCCACTTGCCTGATGCGTAACAGCCTGGGATCGGGTCTGACCTACGGCCCTTTCCCTTCTCTCTGTCCCCACCTTCCTGTATATCTTGACTGCTGCAAAGACAGAAAATACCCATATGTCACTAGCCCCCCCAAACCCTTCTCTGAATATGAAAAAAAATTGCTTAGTCCAACCCACTTCTGAATCCTAACTCTCCCATGCTACATTAACAAATTCATACATTGGTGTGAGCCCTTTGAGATTACAGGCTTTGACAAACTTCTCTGGTATTATGTTAAGCAATACTGCAACTATGTGATCGTGGTTCACAGGAATTCCCATGAGGAATACCGGGGACCTTGCCAAAACAGATAATCACACTGATCACAGAAGTCTGTTCATGCTTGTCTAAGATGTTTTTATCACACACATTGTCATCGTTAATTATTGTTTTAACGTACAAAACACTGATCTTTTAGTGCCAAATAATATCCCAGATCCTGACTTGATTATATCACTGTTGTTTTTGCAAGCTTTTGTGCACGTGTGTGTGTGTGTGTGTGTGTGTGTGTGTGTGTGTGTGTGTGTATGCCTGCATGCACAAGTGGGTTTTTGTGGTGCATTATCTTGCAGCTGTGAGTCTCTGCAGGAAGAGCCATAACCATGGCAACGCCAGGCAATAAGTACCTTTCAAAAGGCTGGCCTTCTCTCTCCTGCTCCCCACTAATCATATTCTCCTACTCCCTCTCTCTCTCTTTGTCTGTCTCTCTGTCTTTCCATATTTTATCTGCTTGGTCATTCCACCGGTTTCACCCCTTCATAACCAGCTGGGAGGCATACTGGACACCACAACAAGAATACATCTATTCAGCTGGGCTCCTCCTATTCTGCAGTTTCACTTTGTGAAAGGCCACAGGAGGATACCACTTCCCATTCGAACATCTCTGTGGTTTGCTAAAAGGACATCTTTATAAACAGACGTTGCACGCGTGGTCTCTTTTGTTTGGAAGAACGGATTTCGAATGCTGCTTCTACTGACTGATGCCTTGTGAAGACCATGGCTGTGTACATACAGTCAGACAGCTGTGGATTTCAAACAAAAAATTGATGTAGTGTATCTACAATGACATTGCATTTGGACAGAACACCTAAATAGCAATGAAACACGGTTCTTCTGAAATAACGAGCAAGGAGTTGACTGTGGGAAGATGCAGAAGGGGAGAGGATGAGGACAAAGACACAGATTGTTTGCAGCAGTTCCCCCACTGTCCAGCTTGTAAACAAGACTATGACATCACTCTGATCCTGCCATGCTCTCACACCATGTGTGGTCAGTGTGTAGCAGCTGGAGAGGGAGCGAGGCTACGCCGTCAACCCATGTGCTCTGTGCGGTGCCCCTGTTGTCGGCATCCTGTGGAGCTGCCGTGCTTGACCTGGTCATCTGCCATATCCTGCCTCCCAAAACATCCCAGCATGAGATCTAATCATGTCAACAGAGAGGCCTCACCTGAGGATCACCCGCCACATGTGCAGGTCGGATGTCCTTTAGGGAAATTCTGGCATTTCCACTTAAACACAATGTGGTCTAGGTAGGCTAGGTAGGTACTCTGCCTTTTGGGGTCTGGGATAGTAGCCATAAACCTGATAGCACATTTAAAAAAAAATAGATTGTCTAACCCACTTCCGAATCCTAACTCTCCAATGCTACATTCACAAGAGGGAGTTATTACTGTTGGTAAGATAATACTGCACTGACAATAACCATTTATAACCCAGATCATGACTTGATTATATCACTGTTGTTTTTGTAAGCTTTTGTGCAGTTATACTTACAGATCATACCTAATATCTTTAAAACTTATTAGCTATTATACCTTTCCACATTTCACACATGTATTGCAATAATATTGTTGGGATTTTGTTGACCACCATTATTATGAATTGTAATGTGACAGCGCTAATAAAAAACAAACAGATAAAGCCAGAAGAGTCTGTCAGTTGGTGCTGAGACTCCCTTAACCCCTGAAACACACAACGACCAGTCTCACAACATCACTGCTTTTGAATCACCAGTCAAGCAAAACCAATTATCCAATTCAAATCTATCCAACTGTATTGATAGCAATGCTGAATTGGTATAAGATTCATGCTAGAGGGATAGGATCAATACTTTGTTTTGATTTTCAAAGTTCTTTCTTTATTTTTTTTTTATGAAAAAATACACCTCAAACATGCCCTATCAAAAATGTCTGATCTTTTTTTGTGTTACCTGTCACGACTATTTTATTTATAGCATATAGAGCATTTAAACAGCAAGCTGACCCTAAGTGCTTTAGAGACAGACAGATTTACATTTCAGGTCTCTAGAAAACCCAGTTTAAAAATACATGAAAAGCTGCAAGGTGTCATTATTGTGGAAAGTAAAACTCATAATTTTGCAGTGTTAAATAAAATGTGTTCAGAATTTGCAAATTGACTAAGAGTTATCTCATGAATTATGACATGCTGCCTTTATAGGTTAAATGTATCAGTATCTGTATCAGTATTGGTATCAGCACCACTGGCCCTGAATTTACTTGGTATCAGATCAGTACCAAAATCTGCAGTATCACACAGCACTAGATGTCTGTGCAATCACCAGTTCTCTGCACGAGAGGACCGATGCTTGCACATTTTGTTTTGTCACCCTCTTTCCTGTTCTGGTGTGTTTATTTGTCCTGCGGTCATGTGACTCAGCGGCTCTGAGTAGCAACATGTAGGCTGCAGTAAGAAAGCGCAGCAGATGGAAGGAAATTTTCTCCTGGTCCCTCAACCATTATTAACTTATATAAAGATATGAAGGAGCACACAAAAAAGTTTTTTCCTGGAAGGAAAAGCAAAAGAAACGAACAGGAGGAAAGATATCCCTCAGGCAGCTCTAGAACCCCAGCACAGAGACTGACTCTGTACTCACGTATTATTGGTCATCATAGTTGTTATTTTAACAGACTGATTACCTTTATATTGTATCATTTGTAGATTAAATTAATAAATATAATAATGAATTAATTATTGTATTAGAACAGAAACATATTCTGTCTTATTTATTTATTTCTATTTTATCATTATGTATTTGAAGTGTTTCAAAGACAGACAAATTTACATTTCAGGTCTTCAAAAAACTGATAAAAAGCTGAAAGTTGGAATTTGTTGCATTAACAAAGTATGGTACAAAGTACATTCACCGGTATTTAATGGTCCCTAGAGTGTGTTTATAATTGGCAAACTAATGATGATTCATCAGTCATTCATAAATCTTGACACACTACTCTTCCTTACATAAGTCCTTACATAAGTTAAAATTATCAGTATCACCAATACTGAATTTGTATTTACTTGGCACTGGATCGATACCAAAACCTGCACAACACTAGTAGCCAAAAACCCGTAATCAAACAAGTGTCTCTTGATCAGTGTTGGGTAAGTTACTTTAAAATAGTAACTTAGTTACATTACTAGTTACTTCTCTCAAAAGTAACTCAGTTACTTCAAGTTACTCGTTACTTTCAAAGTAACTAGTTACTAGGGAAAGTAACTTTGGTTTTACTCAGAATTCTCTTGTTAATGTGTTTCTTCCATAACTTTGCCAGTCTTCTAGCTTGCTTACTTGCCACAAGTGCACTGTGCCACCTACCAATAGAAAGGAAAAGATAATGTGCATATTTCCACGAGAGAAATCCCACGCCTGGACCGTCATTGACTGCTGCCATGATTCTAGCCTACGTCACAGCGTCATGTGCGCCTTTTACATCCAACACAAAAACTGCAGTCGTGGTGCTTTCGATTGTACTCAGAACTCGGAAATTCTGCCTTCTGAATAGGAAGATGTAGGTAACACCAGACTGCAGATGAGCTGCATACAGGGCTGGACTGGGACAGAAAATTGGCCCGGGCATTTTGACTAGAGACCGGCCCACCATTATAGGAAAAATCATAAAGCCTTTGAATGAAAACAAACGCTGTTGTGACAGTGATGTACACTGTTTGATGGTATATATGCATCAATCTATCAATCGTTTGTTGTAAGATTCAGATAATTATTTTTTAAAAGCAGACATTTTAAATGAGAATAAGAAAGAAAAGTATTTCTTTGTGCCCCCCTCTCCCTGTTAATGCCCTACATGGCCCCCCTGGCAACACTTTGCTAGATCCGCACCTGCACAGTTACCAGCTGTCAGCTACCTAAAAAAGGATCCTGGTGTTATTTGTCTCTCAGAAACAGTTCATAACTTCCCTTCAACTCATTCATGTCACCTAAAAGGTAAACCTGTTTCTCCATCACCTGTTCAGCTCTGATGATTCAGTAAGGACATCTCCTGGTTTCATCTTCATGTTTCCCTCTCACCACATATCCAAACCGACATCATGACCAGCAGCTTTTTTGCAGCTGTGGCTCCAGCAAACATCAGCTGATACTAGAAATTAATATTAAATAAATTCTAACAACAGCTGATCAAGCTTAAACGTGCTGCTGTTGTTTAGCGCGACATCCGCTGGTTTCCTCTTTCTGGCGCAAAGTGAGCGATAAACAAACAAGAGAGCCGATCAGCTGATCATTGATCAGTTTTCATGATTGAAGTAGAAACGGGAGAGGGAGGGGGGAGAATGAGAGAAGAGGCAGCTGTGCAGCAAAGACACAGAATAACTCCAGCTTTGTGCCTTTTTCATTGTAGCTGAATTACGGGACAAACTGTTCCTTTTCACCTCAATAAGAAACGCGTAATATTTTCTCTGAATACCAGACGGGACGGTTGGCAACTCTAATAACTTATGAACAAAATAAAGTTCAACATCATTAACTTCATAGCACCACCCAGCTGTATAGAAACTCCGTCATGCTAGCTAGCACGCAGTACGGAAAAAGTCAGAATAACGAAAATAAACTCCACCTAAACTTGGTTCATATCTGACCCAGAGAGACTGCAGGTCATAACTTCTTACCTGAAGTTCAGTTCACACTTGGACCGGCGGCCGCCTCGGGTCTCTTTTCCTTCTGCGTCCCTTTTCCTTCATCCACCTGCTGGCCTCCACCACTTGCTAATGTTACTGAATCTGTGGAAGCTCCGCGATAGCCACCACACGAAGTAACGAGTAACGACCTATCTAAATCCCAGTAACGAGTAACGCGTTCCTGATTTTGGCATAATAACTAGTTACCGTGCTCGTTACCACAATAATAACGTAGTTACTGTAACGCGTTAGTCCCAACACTGCTCTTGATAGATAGATTTAGATTAATTAAATTAAAAGATTATTAATACTTCCAAGGTACACTAAAAGCCAAAACAGCATTGCTTGGCTCAGCACAGAAACACTTGAAACCTATGGAAACAAGTCTGAGTGTTTCAAGAGAAAACAAAATACACTTGCCAGCATGCCTAGAATTCAGGTTACCGCTTATTTAATGTGTACCTAAAGTTAACATCTATACTGTTTGCCTTCTTATGGCACATCAAGGCCAGCAAGTAAGTAATGAATATCAATAAACATCTACAGGAATAAAGTTAACTGTATGACGAGTTTTGAGTTAGGTACTTTACTATTGTATGTACTTTTTTTGGTAACTAAGCTAGCTTAGTCTGGCTACTCCACATACAGTAAAACTGCTTTAGTTTTCAAAATCAAAAGATACCTTGTAGCTTTTTTTCCTGTTGAGATAATTATCCATTCAGGGATGGGCTTTATGTGAAAACTGTGAGCCTAGCCAGGCTCCCATAAGCACAACAGCAAGTGCATGTGTTAGCATGCAGTGCTGAGTGTCACACTGGCACTATTGTCAAAACATATTCTGTTTAAAGTATTCAAGCTAATGTTACTCAGGCTCTAGTTATAAAAAAAATATCTGTTGACATAAATTAACAAATACAAACGGCAAAAGCTTTTCTGGACCTAAGATTTGGTAACTTTGCTCACGTCACTGTTATTAGTTGTCGTTGTATTTGTGACATATTGCAAGCTTTACATAGCTATGACAAGATCAGACACCAGTTGTGTAGATCAGATTCGGCCTACTAAAATTACAGGGTTTTTTCTTTTAAAGAAATGTTTTTACAGTAGAATTTATGTATTTATTTATTATTTAGTTAGTGTCTTTAACAGAGCTGTTACTTGATAAAGCTGTTCCATGTTCTCTCTTCATGCACACTTCTTCAAATCTATTATTTCACTAGCTGGGCCCATGTCCTCATTTTAACTTTGACAGTGTTTTACTAGGTAAAAGTCAATGCTTTGACATGAATTGAGCTGCGGTTTGGGGAAGGCCTCGAATGGGACTGCCAATGGCTCCCGGGCCTGGCAGATCCCCGTGTACTAATAGAATTGAAGAAGTTGAAGAATGGAGAAGAAGGAGGGAGGGAGGGAGGGTGGGGCACGTAAACAAGAATGATCAGCTTGCAGAACTGGGGGAACCCAGATGACAGCCGGAAGGAGCGTGTTTGGAGGCGTGGTCCTGCTCCTGAAATTCCGATACATAATCTCCAATTCTAAGTGCTGCCTGCTGTTTCAACCCTTTTTGTGTATCATATTTGTGGGAAGTGATAATCACATTTTTAAATCTTTTTTTGTATTTTGTTGTTTGTTTATTGCTTTGTTACATTACACTGGACCTTTTATGGGGCATTGGATATTTTGTTTCATAGACAATATACACTACCCCAAATAAAATACTCAGTGTCCCATAAAAGGTCCAGTGTCAGGAAAACTACGAGCAAGTCAATGTTGAAAATTTAACAGGAACTTTCCTCAATGTGTAAAGGTGTCACCGTGGGTTCTTATGGGTTAATTTTGTACAGTCAAATAAATCCCCTTTGGTAACCTTTTTGAAATGTAATTTAACTATTACTAGTGCCTCTGATGAAGGCAAATATAAAAACAGCAAGACAGATTTTATAAAACCCCTTTCAATCCCCTTATCCATTCATTCAACAAGATTGGCGCTATAGACTAAAGTGTCTGACTGATGTAGAGTAAAAACAAAAACAAACAGGTACAACCAAAAAGATGAATCAGATGGATCAACAGACTGGGAACTAGAACTACTACAGTCATGTGAAAAAGCTTTAATACCAATGGCTTGAAGTCAAGAGTCAGGAGAAGCGACTACCCACCTGTCATCTGTCACCTAAGATGCACAGATTGGGTGAGGTTGGAGAAGGAGGGAGAACATCTTTGAAAAAAGGTGGAGTCATCAACATTTTATATATATGTACTAGCAATAAACAGATCTATATTTTGAATACAGACCAGTCAGGTTTTAACTGGTGAGGTTTAATGGTTTACTGCCACAATTACTAACTTAATTGTGATTTAGGAAAATTTTATACCCCTACAGTGTCATTCTTGTACAAGAGTAAACATAAAATGCAGTTTATAAATGATGGTTTTGTATTTACTTATCAGTGAAAAATGCTTATATATTATATATTATATTATATATTTACTCAGGTTACCTTTGTCCAATATTTTTTGATGATCTGAGACATTCAAGTGTGACATATATGCAAAAAAAAAGCCCAAATCAATAAGGGGGCAGATAGGGTTTTTTAAGGCACTATGATTAAAAAGGCAATGAAAATGGACAAATTTTCAGACAAGGGGAAGTTTCAGCAATAATATGTTGCTGTTCAGTTTGAATTTCTTCAATTCAATTCAATTCAATTTTGTATAGCACCAAATCACAACAACAGTTGCCTCAAGACACTTTATATTGTAAGGTAGACCCTACAATAATACATACAGAGAAAAACCCAACAATCATATGACCCCCTATGAGCAAGCACTTTGGGACAGTGGGAAGGAAAAACTCCCTTTTAACAGGAAGAAACCTCCGGCAGAACCAGGCTCAGGGAGGGGCGGGGCCATCTGCTGCGACCGGTTGGGGTGAGAGAAGGAAGACAGGATAAAGACAGACAGAGATTAATAACAAGTACAAAATTCTTGTAATGAAAGGTTTTAATTCTAAGACCAGTGTCCATATTGAAATTTTATCCAAGATGTCCTTTTCATTAATAAAACATTGTGAGGTTTTTAAAAACTTGGGTCATTATGGTCATATTAATAGGATCATTATGTTATTACTTAACAATCCAATCCAACAACCTCTGCTGCAAATAAAATGTGTTTGGTTTTTCTGGCATATTTATTTGATAAATAATACATGCTTCATCCTGAATCTCAGATGGGTACTGTGATTAAATAAGAGAGATGTCAGAGAGTCATGGAAAGTTTGATTGTGCAAATAAATAAATGGATTATTATGCTGTATGACTAATGTCTCTGGCATTTTTCTTCTGTATTTCATTATTTCTCACCACACATCGCCACATTTAGGAGGACAGCAGTAAAGTAACAGGTCAGACCAGTTTATACTGTAAGTATTACAACCTCACTTTCAAGCAACAACCCAAAAGATTCTCATAAGGTAACCTACACATTTCCCTCTTTTGGCCCAGATTCCAGTGTTGCCAGTTCCACGATAACACCAGTGGATGGTGCTGTAGATCTACGGGAGGGGGAAATGGAGGCTTCTGTTTTTGGTAGGTAATCATGTGTGTGTGTATATATATATATATATATATATATATATATATATATATATATAAATAAATATATAATATATATAATAAAGTATTATATATATATATATATATATATATATATATATATATATATAATATGATACTTTACAAAAAACTTGAGAGAGAGAGAGAGGTGTGTGTGTGTGTTTACATGCTGTACTTGATCTGCTCTGTCCTCTTTTTACTCTGGCCTAATTTAGGACTGCATTTTGCTCTGGATCATCTTGATGCTTCAACTGCCCCACCATCTCTCCGTCTTTCTGACTCCTCTTTAACTGTCACCTACCACGAAGAGAATCCCCCTGTACCAGCTCCAGAAGGCAAAATCAGAAGACCTGTGATGACCTCAGACCCAGGCACTCTCCATCATATTCGTGCTGATGTAGTAATTGCACGGGGGCAGTACTACTGGGAGGTGGAAGTGTGTAATAGCTCCATCTACAAGATTGGTAAAAAGCCTTTTGAGTTTGTTTTGCTTGGTTTTATGCCAGCATGCTTAATGCTTCCAGAAATCCTCACTATTAGTCAGCAAGACAGGGTTTGTTCAGATCTCTGCTCACATGAACCTGCATACACTCAAACACATGGAGATGTAATCAACTCACTTCATACCTCAGAATGCCAGCATTTTCTCAGTTCGTTGACAGACAATTGGCAATTGGTTTTGCAACACTGTGTACAAATGTCTTTGGCACTAAAATTGTAGTGTAAAATAATGTTTAACAGAAGAAAAAAACCCTTACATGCCAGAAAGGCCTCATTTGCAATCTACATTTGCACACAATTTGTAAGCACATTTATTCCAAGCATCTTGGAGAACTATCTCACCATCTTCTGCCTGAATTCCAGACTGGCACTATGATAACAGAAATAGGAGTAGATGTCAGGTGGTCTTTCTTTCCTTCAATAGGGCTTTGGTTCTCTAAAATATGACAACAACTTAATTATCCATGGCACACATAGGAAGACACACACAGTGTCTAAATCAGTAGCATTACAGCTTCCCTCCTCTTTTCTTCTGTGCTGTACAAGCAGGTTGATAACAATGGAGAACTGAGAAGACAGCCAAACGTTAAATCTGCATTCTTTTAAATGGCCAACAGAGGACAAGTCTTCCATTTAGAACAAGAAGTGTCTTACGACACAAGTTTATATTAAAACAGCCCTTATTGTCTTTTCACTTTGACCTCAGTAAACTCTAGTGTAATGAGTTTATTTGTCAGTCACTAAATTCAAATCTTATGGAATACAACATGAAGCTTATTTGGTCAATAATGGTCTCCCCAGTTAAAAAGGGGCAAGAAAACAGGATATGTTTTACTGTATGACTGGCAAGAATGTATGGTGTCCATCATTCTTCGGTCAGATGAAAAGGGAAAGACCATGTCTGAATTGAGGAGGGGGCCTAAGGGTACATCTTTCGCCATCTTAAAATGCTGTGATTGCAGCCATCAGTGGTCTTTGATCAATGATCAATGGTCTTTGATCAGTAGTTGTTAATAAATGGTCATGAGAATGTACGTATTAATGATCAAGGAACTGACTTCACAGCCTATTGTTCATTCAGTGGTGCTAGTTTCAGTCATTGTGCAATGTACTCTTTATAAGGTTGGGGAAACCTGCAGTCAGCTGAGGCAGAAGAAGTCACCTGGATGAGTGACGAAACATTTCTCTCACTGAAAACGCTACGTCCAGATGAACAGAATCAACCTTTTGGGACTTACTTACCTGGATGATTGAGCATGCATCAAGACATTTGGATTTGTGTTTGTGCATATATGTGTGTGTGACAGATCAGATGCTTTCTAGTGGTTAAAATCACATTCAACGGCACTGATGTGAGTAACTGAGTTTTCCTTGTTGGTGTTTTTCTGAATAAACATCATTGGATCTTATTATATTCAACCGATCCAAGATTAAGGCAGGGCTGGAGCTTATCCCTGCTATTATAGGGCAAGAGGCAGGGTACACACTGGACATGCTCCCAATCTGTCACAGGGCTAACACAGAGAGACAGACAACCATTCACACCTCCAGCTCATTTAGAATCACCAGTTAGTCTAACATGCACATCTTTGGACTGTTGGAGGAAGCTCGAGTATCCAGAAATAGCCTATCCAGGCACAGTGAGGACATACAAGTTCCACACTGGGAGGTCCCAGGTGGCCAGCGGATTTCAACCAGGACCTTCTTGCTGTGACACAATGGTGGTAACCGCCACACCACCATGTTGCCCAACAAAAAAAAAAACACAAAAAATTAAAGTTTTCCACTTAAGATATAAAATCGTAGAGGACATGCATGTAACAATGTTAAAATGTTGTTTTTCATAGTCGCCCAACTTTATACTTCACAGTATCAGAACAGTACCCAGCTGTAGATGACACTCAGTAAAGACATTTATTCACTCTGTTTGCCAATACAACACAAAAATGAAATGAAATGAAATCAGTCAAATTAAAACAAAACAAAGATTTAACATAAAAAGAAACTTATTACATTAAACAAAAACTCAACACTTCTTTTGGATTTAAATATTCTTTTTAGTTATTCCCACTCTTTTGGGCAATATCGTTGAGAGTGTTGTAACTCATAACTATGAATCACAGCATTTCTTGTTCCTGTCCAGGCTGCGGTGATGGTCCCGGAGGGCATCATTTATGCAGGAGGGGTATATCTGTGGTGTTTCAAGGAAAGATGTCTTTTGTCTTCTCCTTGTTTATCCGTGATACCACCAAGTTGGTGGCTCACCTCCTCAGCATCCAGACTACATCACAGACAAATAAGAGCAACAATTTCCACTAAGCAAAAATAACAAACACACAATGAAATGCCTACAGTTTATAGTAGCATTTGATTTATTCCTTAAGCTATTTACTTCAACCCTAAATTATTGTAGTTGTCAGCTTATTTTAGTTACATTATATTAACTTAGCCACACAGATGGGAATAACATTAATTAAGCTGACTCGTTATAAAAGCATTGAGCAATGTGAACTAATGATCTGATAGTGTCTATAAACACTACAAATGTCAACCTCATGGTGGTGCAAGAGGAAAAGTAAGAAAGCCACCAAAGTCAAACAGATGCATCGTCTTAGGAGAATAAATAAATAAAATATTGTAAAAATCAATTGAATGGCTATTGGGATATTTGAGCGTTGGCCAAAGTGTTATCCCCAGAGCCAGGAATTGTTAAAGACTATTTTAATGCATAACCAAATCCATAAAAGTGCAGAGAAAACTGAAACTTTTCTGTCTCCCTCAGGTGTGATCTCAGTGGATGGTTCTAATGGCTGGTGGCTTGAGAGGCACAGTTTGACTTTTTGGGCAGTGTATGATGGGAACTGTGAGCAACTTTGTACCATCCCACCTCAGATCAAAACCATTGGGGTCTTCCTAAACATTGGAGGAGGGACCCTAAGCTTCCACAACCCTCTAACCCAGGAGCATCTCGCCACACTGCCAACACGTTTCAGCAATGCTGGAGTGGTCCCAGCCCTGGGCCTGGGCCAGGGCAGACTGAGACTGCGCTGTGGCCTACCCCCACCTGTTTACGTATTTCTTAGTAAGAGCTCAACCTACAGGGAGCCTCATGGAAACAGCAGAAGTGAGTGGCGCCAAGAGGTTCCCTTTCAGTCGGTTAGGAAAGTGATCCAGAAGTTTGAGAAGCTGGCACTTTCTGACTCAGACTCAGGTCTGGTGTCCAGTTTTGGATCATCATGCTCCACCTTGGCTTCCTTTCCAGATGTGGGGGTTCCTGGGACCTTTCAGTCAGGGAAAACAGGACAGGAAACTGAACCCTAATAAGAAGAGCTTGTGAAACCTTCTCTTCAATAGAAGGATAAAAAAAAACTCCCACAGATGACCTGTGTAGTTTTAACTTTAGCTGTCATTTGAAAGGCTCCTTTTTAATCTTCACAGACTTTTGGAAGTGTCTCTCCACTCCCTGCGTGACCCCCGGACCTACAATTGACTTTCTCACCAGGAGACAACCTTTTTCTCAGCTAAACAACCCCCACAGATTTGGCTTGGGCCAGAAAGAGTCCTCTGTGATGTGAAGTGTGAGGAAAGGGTGGGTTTTTAGCAGCAGGACTCCTTGATTTGTCTCTGTGTGATGGTTGTCAGACAGTAGGGGTCCTGTGCTCATAGTGCGCACATTTGTTTGTGCGTGTGAGAGAGAGAGCAGAAGCACTAACTCTGAGCATTTGCTCAGTTAGTCTTGGATTTCAAGGTGTGTGTGTGTGTGTGTGTGTGTGTGTGTGTGTGTGTGTGTGTGTGCATAGGAAGAAACACTGTACAAGTAGCCGGGGGTTGAGATGATGATGCATGAGTACAGCGACACCGGCAGTGTTGACACTGAGCACCAAGGACAGGTGGTATACTACGCTTATCCTGCAGCCTGTCTTTGATAGGACAGTAAGCCTGCCCCTTTCTGACCCTTTGAAACCCATAGGGCCTCTAAAGACTTTAAAAGAGCAGAGAGGGAAAAGACAAAACAGCATGCATAAATTAAAGACAGCAGGTGATGGACTGGACAAAAAGGAATGAGCTCAGAGAGTGATTCCCATCTGCTTTCACTTCCAAGACATCCTAATGGATCAAATGGCTCAGACCATATTTTTAAGGCAGCATACAGTATATTAATAGAATGGCATACTTTTTTACATTGCCAATTTGCTCATTGAACTTTAAGAAGAATCAAACAGGGAAATCAATTAAATTGAAACAATCTTTATTCAACACTATGTAATTACAGTGTCAAATCTTCATTAAAACCCGACAAGACTTTAAGACAAATGTATAAAGTCTTCTCACACAGAGCACACACTGAGGAATGTTTACTGCATTTTTTTTTAATGAAAACCAAACTTTACTGGAACGTCTTTTGAACTAAAAGCCTAGCTATAAAATACTTTATATTAATTACACAATTACTGCAGTCACAGGTCTAATGACTACTTTATGTGCTGTGCCAGCTCAGCATTCACAATAAAGTGGTTTCTATTTGTGTTGTGCACTCACTGAAATCAAAGTTATTTTGTTTGCAAATATCTGGATGTGCATGTTAAGCTGTCTGAGATATTATAAGACAGACGTGGCACACACATAAATTTGGAAGACAAATCTATTGAAGAAATGGCACAGATGGCATCTGTCTTGCCTCTCCACTGATACATGTGCACAGTAAAGATTCAATTCAGTTTAGTTTGATTTACATAGCACCAAATCACAACAGCTGTCACCTCAAGGCGCTTCATATTGTAAGGTAAAGATCCCACAATAATACAGAGAAAACATCAGCAATCAAGGATTTTTTAGTACATCCTGGGGATAATGAATTACAAGAATACAGCTTAGAAGCAATAAATGCATGGGCTAGTTTGTTTGGCATAACTCTGAGACAGGATTTGTTTAATTTTAGAGATATTGTGCAAATGGAAGAAAACAGTCCTACAGATTTGTTTAATATGAGCATTGAAGTACGTATGCTGGTCAAAAACGACTCCAAGATTCCTCATAGCGTGATTGGGTCCCAAGGTAATGCCATCAAGATTCACAATTGTTTTACTGTAAGGCATGGGACAAACACTTTTTAAACCTTATTTTGAGGAAACTTTGCACACTTTTCCAAAAGTTGATTCTGTTCATCTGGAACAGAATCAACTTTTGGAGATTTACTTACCTGGATGATTGAGCATGCATCAAGACGTTTGCACACTTTTGAAGCATTTTTATTGTATTTCTTTCTTGATTTTACCCATGCAGTTTTTATCTCCTACTCGTCCTAGCTTCTTTCAGTGACCACTTGTATTACTGCAACAACAGCAAGAACAAATAAAGAAACCAGCGTTTGACCTCATACACCATAATTTTCAGATATGTCTGAAAACTGTTGACAGGGACTGAAATTGAACACATAATCTGGTTATTAAAATTTCACTGAGGTTTCATATCTCTAGCAAATCCCTAAAGAAGTGTGTTGTCTTGATAGGAGCATATTTGGACACTTGATCAGCATTTCTAGACATCTGATTGGACAAAGGCTTCTTACTGGATATATGACCAACTTGGTGGCTCATTTTAGTTTTTCCACCCTATTTGCAGACAAATCCTTCTCCAGAATGGAAAAATATATTCAAAAATAAAAATCATTCATTAGAATCTATCCTTAGTATCTTTAGCTGGTTTAGAAGTTATCTGGGAGACCTCAACACGTTGGACAATCCTGATTTGTGCCCAGTGACCTAGACCCAGTTTCGTTGCTGAGCGCTTTGGGTTTTCTCCTGAAATCTTCACATACCCTTTTATATATTCATGAAACATCCACCTTAGTGTGATTCCCACTTCTGGACATACTGCAGCATACTCCCACCACCGTGCTTCACTGTGGGGCACACTGTTCTTTGGGTTGTATGTCTCTCATCTTTTTAAGCAGTGTTTCTGTGGCCAAAGATCTCTAGTTTCATTTGATCTTTTCTGTAGAAATAGAATTTTCTTTTACTAGCTGGCCATGTTACATACGTCAGTGTGAAACCATTCTGAGCCATAAGTGTGTTCATTCTTTGAACAGAAACAGCTATTTGCTCATTTCTTTGTTATTGGTGTTTAAATTCATTTTAATCTGCAGATTTAAAAAAAACAACAAAAAACTTTAAAGTTGTGTTTTTTGGACATTTCATGCCTTGTTAGGTCTCTGGCTCCACTTGGTTTCACTAATGGCCTCACCACACTAATAACATACTATATTTTGCATAGTATACAATGAAAGTGGTACTGTTTTTGCCATTTTATTTGTCAAATCTGTAATATTTTGTTTTGGGTTTTTTTAATGTTTTTATTCCTTTCTTTGCACCTCCCTTTTTTCATTTTTTTTCTTTTTTGTTTATTTTCTTTGTTCCAAACACTTCTGGACTTGTAAGTTTGGGAAAGATTCATTTTGTGATTCTCTGGCAAAGAAAATAATGAAACCATAAACTTTCCTTCATTTTCTCCTCAATCTTCAGGGCTCCAAGCCCCGCTGGAAGAACCACTGGTGCCGAGGACTATTTATTCTTGGCTCGGCTGATATTCACATTCATTCTTGACCACTTGACTTGTGATTAAGCAATAAAGCCTTTTGCGCAACTCCCTCCTGTACCATCCTCTCCTCCCTGCCTGTCTTCAGCGCTTGTTTGCCTTTTCTTTCCTATTCCATTGTCTTCCAATGTTCAGTCAGACCACCCAAACAGTAAATCTCATTGAAAAAGAAAAATCCTTGCAATTAAAACAAGCATCAACCAGCAGAAGTTCTTCAGGGGCACTTTTGAAGAGGAGGAGGAGTAGCAGTGGAACTCAGACCAACTTTACATTGAGCATCATTCATTTCATGCAAGCACGAAATCAGTTAAGCAGCGGGTCAGACTCGGTAATAACTGATGAGTCAGGAGAAGCTTGTTAGACTGTCGCCTCTCGGACCACTCATCAGGATGACTGCGTGTTGATGTTTAACGGTGGAGGTATTTACCGCGCGAGTAAAAAATGCATGTGCCGTGACCGCTTTTGGCACAGCTCGCTCTCTCCTTCTCTCTCCCCTCTGCACATCTATCGACTTTTACAAATAAAGTATGTGGAAGCAATTTGAGCCTTGTAAACAGAAATGAGAACGGAGTGATGCAGATTTCAAAGGGCCGACAGGAGAGAGCGGGGAGGGCGGGAAGGGAGTCTGCCAGGAAGGATGGATAACGTGTCGTGCCATGTGTGCACATTTGGCAACGTCTGTCGTATTCTGGCTCTCTGAACATGAACTGCACAGCACTTTCTTTTCCCCCCTTTTGCTCAAGTACTGCAAGTGCTTGAGATAATTATAATTGAGCATTTCAGTTGCATGTTTTTAGTTGATTTTTTTATTCACCTTTTAAATCAAACACGTCTTCTCTATTCTATGATCTCATTATGTTTTATACTTCTTTATATTTTCTTTTGGTTCTTTGTGTTTGTTCACTTTTTGTCTTTTGCATCCTGTGAAGTAGCTACTTTGAATGGTCTTCTTGTTCAAAGAGGCCCCCCAAAAGTGCACCTAGCTGCCAATTTCTTTATTCTTGACCTGATCTTTCAGAGTCTGTGGATCTATCTATACACCTTTACTCTGCAGAGTGATATTTTGAAAAACATGACAGACTAATGCATTTAACACAGGAAAAGAACCTAAGAAGAAACATACTAACTGTTGAAATAGCCAGACTTTAAAGTACCGCACTACATATAATTATTAAATCTTTCTTTAACAATACTATGCCATGTCTGTGAAGGTTCTCAGTCATCCAGGTCATCGTAGTCAAAGGAGCTTGCAAAGAAAAGCGTCTGGACTTCTTTAAGTTGCTTGAAGACGTTTCACCTCTCATCCGAGAAGCTTCTTCAGTTCTAAGGGCGATCGTGGCTCAAGAGTTGGGAGTTCGCCTTGTAATCGGAAGGTTGCCGGTTCGAGCCCCGGCTTGGACAGTCTTGGTCGTTGTGTCCTTGGGCAAGACACTTCACCCGTTGCCTACTGGTGGTGGTCAGAGGGCCCGGTGGCGCCAGTGTCCGGCAGCCTCGCCTCTGTCAGTGCGCCCCAGGGTGGCTGTGGCTACAATGTAGCTTGCCATCACCAGTGTGTGAATGGGTGGATGACTGGATATGTAAAGCGCTTTGGGGTCCTTAGGGACTAGTAAAGCGCTATATAAATACAGGCCATTTACCATTCTAAGGTCAAATGGTGGAGAGTCCCAGATATAACCTAGTGGGAGTATCCCCCCACAGTCTTCAAGCAACTTAAAGAAGTCCAGACGCTTTTCTTTGCAAAATACTATGCCATCTACCCCCAACCAGCAGATGGACTCCACTCCCTCAGCCTGATTCTGTTGGCTTTTTCTTCTTGTTTTTCCTTTCCACTGTTGTCAACTGCTTGCTCATGGGTGGGTCATCTAATTGTTGGGGTTTTCTCTTTATCATTTTAGGGTTTTGCCTTACAGAATAAAGGACCCTGAGGTGACAGCTGTTGTGATTTGGCGCTCTGGAAATAAAATTGAATTGAACTGAATTCTGCTGAGTTTAGCTTGCCAGCTTTGTCAGGTCTCTACAATACTGGGTTGAAATAGTAGCAGATTTTAAGCAAATTAAGTCTCTTGAATAGTCACACAATCTGAGATTTTGTGCTGACTGACAAACACAACCATACCATGTCTTGAATACCTGAGTAATTAAATTCAGACCTATACTTCTAATTGAGTCTTTGCAGGTCATGTTTAAGTTACTTCTATGTATGTATAAAGCTCAGTGCTATTGCAGACAGACAACCTAAACCTAAAACTCTAAGTATTTATGCTTATTGCATAAATACTTAGAGTATAATTTGTTTTCAATATCTTCTAAAATATTTCTCATTGATTTCACTCTGGAATTAAAAAAGCATTCTTCTTCGGAATTAGCCCCGAGTAACCACTGCTTATAAAAACATGATTACAATAAAAAGGAATCGTTGTTGTTTCCTTTAAGTCTTAGCTCATCGTTCTACCTACATTTTAGTACAATTACTCACTGATAAGTATTTTGATCACTGAAAATCACACCCTAATCACCGCCGTGCACAGGTCAGTGTCGGGAAGTTTGCTGGCTGGAAATAAGAAGAGCTTTTTATAATTTCAGCATAACTTTGTAGACTCTCCACTAGTAATCATCTGTTACTCCACACACGCACAAACTTCTCCTGGTGATAAACTAAACGCTGGGAACGTCCCCTGTAACTACACAGGTCTTCTCCCGGAGGTGTCAAAACAATCCGAGCAGCCTCCCCACACACACACTCACCTCCACTGCATTTGGACATAGCCTATGCTCGCTAATTGCCTGCAGTAATTATGGTCACGCCTCCTCCCCGATCCACAATAGGAGACGGTGAGAAGACAGGAGCAGCGCTCCTTTCTCCTCAATTTCGACTGTGTCTGCAAATTGATTCAGTTTATATGAATAAACACCAACTCTGCAAGACGTCTTCTTCCATTTGCACATTCACATACTGACTGAGCAAAGGCCCACTTGACTCCCCACTCGCCCGCCCCCTCTCTCCCCTTTTCCGCTACCGGCATCAGTACACAATTAGCTCTACAGCCTCTTATTATTATCAGCATCAGCATAACACTGGCAGGGGCGAAAACATGGTGTGCGTCTTAATTTACCATATTCAGAGCACATTTTTAAAAACACGATAGATAGATAGATAGATAGATAGATAGATAGATAGATAGATAGATAGATAGATAGATAGATAGATAGATAGATAGATAGATAGATAGA
>NW_024582616.1:496170-512066 GCF_018398535.1 Haplochromis burtoni | reverse complement strand
CCCCCCCCCCCTCCTTGAGTGAGCGCTCTGAGTCTGGATGTGGAGGTGGGGGTAGGATGAAGCTGTGGTCGTCTGGCGTGAAAAAAAGAGCAAATACACAGCGATTTGCTCTCCGTTACAGAGGAAAGTATCCATGAGCGTATTCATGGCTAAACCTTTATTATGCGTGATTGACAGCCGATACCCACCCTTGACCACCCCCTCCCTCGCAAACCCAGGCGCGCGCAGCAGGATCGCTGAGAACTTTTAATAATGTCCTTGTAATGGTGTCACGTAAAAAACATCCACGGCCGTTCCGTGCCAGCAGTGTTTCATATCAGGTTATTGCGCACTCTTCTGAGAAAGCTCCCCGTAAAGCGGAGCGGGAATCTTAATAAAAGAGAGAGAGAGAGAGAGCAGCGTGTCTGCTTTTAATTATATCAGAACCGCACAGAGCTGCCAGCATCCATATCCACGGTTAATCGATTTTTACTGGGCTGTAATCTTTCGTGGCAAATTAGAGATGATTTAAGACTTTTTAGCCTCTCCTTTCCAGTCCGCTCATCTCCAGCCTTAAAGATTAATGAGGGACAGTGATCAATCCAAGACCATTGTTTTTATCCAGGAAACAATCTGTAATCAATACCGAATAATGACCATTACACGACCTTATAAATCCTGCGGTGGAGGGGAATCCAAGGATCTGAGGCCAAGATACACTCGTTAAAAAAAGATTTACAATGCGATCGAATCTTTGCGAGTTATCAGCAACAGGTCATAAATACGTCATTATAAACATGCTCAGGTTTATTTTTTCTAAATGTGTCTCTTGATAAAACATACACGAATTATGACTTTATTAATCATTTGCTTTTATTTCTGAACCTAAAAGTCCGATTTTAGTTAGGAAATATGACGATTTTCCCCTGATAAAAATAAAATAAAATACTGCAGGTGAGGACTGATTTAACTCACCGAAGGATTAAACTATTCGATCAGCGTTCCCCCTGCCAGCCTTACTAACCATCAAAATAAAAGTTCCGCTCAGAGCAGAGCGGACACCTTGAAACTTAAATGTGTATTTGTGATCTTTTGGTTGATGGTCGAAAAGAATGACGGTGAGACCCCAGAGAAATGTCGTGTTATAAGTACTATGAAACAGAGGTGCCAGACTGATTTTTAAGCGCAGGACACCTCCAATACACAAAAACCCGCTGTCAGTATGCTATGGGGGGCTGTACACTGCGGGGTTTTTTATATAGACGATTTGCCATCCCGTCTGCTTAATTAATCACTTTGCAGCGCAGAAGAAAAGAGTCGCTTATCACCCTATCATGAAGAGCAAATAGCCCATCATTGAGTCCCATTGCTGAGGTGAAAGAGGGTTGGGCAGTTGCGATGGGGGGAGCCACGTAAATCCTCACACTCGGGTGGAAGTGGCTCCTAAAGGCCATGTAATGTGACACATGTATAAAAAAAATAACGCCTTGCCTGCGCCTTTGGCACGGAATGAATGAAACTGGCGCTTTTTTTTAATGTAACGGTTTAATAGAGCTATCAATATTAATGCATTTTCTAGCCTATGTGTGGACAAAGTAATCCACGGAGGAGTTTGAAATGGTGCGTAGAGGCGAAAACACATCTACCAGCGAAGCCATACAGATTTAGCACATTTTGCGCAACGATTTAATATGGAGGTAATATTAATGGCCCTTGCAGTCGATTTCTGGTATAGGAGGAGGTACATAATATACAGCGGAGTGCACAATGCTGCTGTGCATCAGTGGGGTGTGTGGATTTGATAGGAAAGAAGAGCAAAATGAGACACAAACTACCAGGTGAACTGTGAACACAGAAAGCTTGGTAACATTCTGACAAAGCCTGACCTTTCCTGAACCCTGTGGTATAAACCAAAGCAGCACTATTGTAATGTAAACCTGACCAGTTTGTTTTGGGCTCCCCTCTGTAGGGACCACAGTGAGGAACTGGACTGTAAACCGCTACTTGTGTTTGATGGGGATATTTCCCAGGGCTAAATAGTCCCTAATAAAATTCACTTGTTGTTGATGTGGTGAATTTTTTTTAAAGACTTTATGTTAAATAGCCCCCAACACATCCACAAATGAATATATTTTATTTTAAAATACATGTGATTTTAAGTGGAATCGTTCAAGCAGGCATGGCTTCGAGACAAGCCAAAGGGAAACTGCGCGGGAGGGGGACACAGAGGTCTGCAGAAGGGCCAGGAGAAATTTGCCATGAGGTATTCCAACTATTTTCATTTGTTTCTGTTAAGTCACTTAGGTCTCAGCGCCAAACGCACTTGAAAAAATAAGGGAACAGAAAACAGCGGACACTTACACATTCCTTACTGTACATGAGCTGGAGATTCCCACTTTCTCCCCAGAGCTCGTGGCTCATGTCCGTGGGCGTCAGATGGCTGAAAGCGTGCCGCTCATCGCGGTGAGCAGATTAGACTTTATCTTACGGCACAGCGCTTTAATGTGCGCAAAGGCCAAATGATTAAAGTTGGGGAAACTGACAGATAAATGGGTAATCACCGCTAAATAACACCAATACTGATTCAATTACACAAGAACTAAATCAAGAGAGCAGCATAACTCCCACGCACGGGATTGGCACACAAAAAACAATTATACCTGGCACATTTAATATCAAAGCAGCAGCGTATTAAACTTTATTAAAAGCACCCACGGTCCTTTATAACCTCAACATCAAACATGCAACATGAAAAAAATAGGAGGGGGGTGTTGCAGAGAAGCTATTTTATTTTAACAACAACCAGAAAAAAATATTTACCAAGCTAATTCAATGACAGGAAAGATATTTATGCCGTCACCTCGTCTCAGATATGTGTGTTGAAACACACTGCTGTAACTGCCCAGTCGTTTCGACAGCGTATTGAGTTGATAGGGGTGTCGATTGCCCTGTCCATCATCCACCCCCTCACCCATCACCCGGCCCACCCTTCATCTTCCCCCTTCCTCCTCCTCCCGGCTGTTTGGAGCTGTCAGGGAAGCAGCCTATAAAATCAAACGAGACAAGGCTGCGAAGAGACCGCTGGTACCGAGGAAAGACGGTGCAAGTACTGCCCTGCTCACGGAAAACTTTTTGTCTGGCCGAAACTCGGATGATTCTCAACAGCGGACGTTCACATCTAACGACAAAGGACGTTTTGTTATAAGGAGGAAACTTTTTATTCCCTCTCATTACTGTAATTCCCGGTTTAAAGAAGCCGGTTTCTCGGAAGTTTTTGAAGGGAGTCCTTTGCGGAGGTTTGTGATGCTGCTTCCCTGCGCACTCCACTCCTTGCTTTGCGCGCTGAGCTGCGCGTGGTGGCTGCACGGAGGAGCGGCCTCACGGCTCAAGTCTCCCTCTCTGCCCATCCAGCCCGAGAGAGAACCGCTGCCCTTCAAAGGAACATCAGGTATGTTGTTTTTGGAAACGTAAGAAAAGCCACGTAAGAATTGAGCTGGCAGCTGGAGTATACTCGTTTATTTTGTTTTTTTATACCAGCAATAGCTATAAAAATGGCCGCACGCTTTGAAAGCCTCTGAAGAAGTTGGCTACCTAAGCTGCATTTGTTAGCATCAGTTTCAGGCTTCCAAATCAGATAACCCCTGCTGTGTAAACAGTTTGTGACCCAGGGGGCAGCACTGAGCAGCAGCTAATTAACAATTTAAAAGTTTTGTTTGTTTTAAAACTTTTGTTATTAATTATTTCTTTTTTTATATGAAGAATGTATTTTTTAAATGTGCATAATTTGATATAAAATTACTTACTGTTAAAATGTCTATTTTTCCGTGAGTTGTTTCGTGGGTGTGGGGTTATGACCCCAGTTCACCCCTTTAGCTGTGCACGCGACAGCAGCGCCGATAGCGGAGCTAGCTAACATTTAAAGACCGTTAAATCTCGACATTTAAAAGTTAGCTTTTTCCGCTGCAGTAGTACACAGTCGTTTTTTCTAGTTTCCTCTCCCGGTTCCAGGTTGCTTCATGTGTAAACCAGCGGCAAACATGTGAGTCATAACCGCAGTCGATGTCTTTTGATTCATATGTGAAAGCCCCTTCGTACATAAGCTCGCCGCGGTTTTTATAAGGTAACTACTCTGGAGCACAGAGCAGCGGGAACTCCACGTTAACCACCCCGTTATAACGTGTAATTTCATGTTGGAAACTCAAATCAATCGACTTTCCATTACAACCGCTGGCTCCTCGGAGCCTCCTCCTCCTCCTCTATTTGAGCGCAGCGCGGAGTGGCGAGGCTCTCTGTTTGGCTCTCCCTTTAACTCGACTGGACTGTTTAAAGTGTGCAGTAACTTTAATGAAAGAATAATGCGAACCAGCTTGGTAGCCGTGAGCGGGGGAGAGCCATCAGCTCGAGTGAAGCTGGCCAGGGTAACATCAAGTTTGTGTGTGCACACACCACATACAGTCACCCTAACCAAAAATAATTATAATACTCCTGCGGTAACTCGGCGTGACAAACACTTAATTATGAGTGCAGCCTAGTAATAACAACACTGAAAGCTATTTTTATCCCCTGTAACATCAATATACAGCCCCGTCCCTACATATTAGGACATGGATGTGTATTTTATAGCCGTGGCTCTGCTCCAGCACACTGGGTTTAAAGTGAAAGGCTCACATGTTCTGCAAGAGTGTTGGAGTTCCTTCGCATCCACTATGGGCAAAATATGGGAAGAGTTGCAGCCCATTGTTCACTTTCATTTCAAAGTAGACTGAACCCATCATGTACTGTAAAAATCCTTTTCACTAGAAGTTCAGTATACTGTATAATCTTTATAATATGCCCACTGAAGTAATTAAGACATGTGTGTGTGTTTCTGGGGAATCTGGGAATCTCTGATAAAAGTTTGAGTGGAACTTCTCTCTGGATCATTTAGGTCAGACAGGATGCAAAGCTCGAGTTCCAAAATTTGAGGCATCCGGGGAGTTTTGGTAGCTTCCAGCAAGTCTGGGCAGTGAGCTCATGTGTGGGATTTATTTGTTTTTAAGTATGCAAATGGCACTCGTGGTCTGGTATCTGTGGTTTGTCATAAAAACGAGTTAGTCTTTTTCTTGCTATTAAAGTGGAGTATTATCCTTATTTTTTAAGTTGTGTGTTTTTTTATTTTTAAATGTTTTAATTTTTTATTACTAGAACTTACTAGAATAGCTTTGCATGATATTCCGTTCAATATAATCCTTATTTGCCTTATACTCGGCCTTGAAAACATTGCCCATGTTTAATATGAGGTTCCACTACTTATAACAGAACATAGTAGGAAAACTCTAAATATCAGAAAGTCCAGCTTATCTTTTAAAATGTATTTTTTTTAAAGTTTTTTTGTTGTTGTTGTGTTCCCTAATTAATTTTGGCATATCTCAAAAAGAAAAACATTTTTTTAAGCATATCGTTTTGCTTTTCTAATCAAGTTCTTTATTTTGGAAAGAGCCAAAGAAATGAGGTTGTAATCGCCTAATGTTTGCTGTGTGTAATCAACACCGTTTGCGTTGTAGGATGCTCATTTGGAGGTCGCTTTTATTCCTTGGAGGACAAGTGGCACCCAGACCTGGGGGAGCCCTTTGGCATCATGCACTGTGTCCAGTGCCACTGTGAACCTGTAAGTTTTGGCTTAGTGTGATCTCACTCCACATGTTGTGTTTGACTTTTTTCCCCTGTAGTAAGCTGTAACTCCAGGTGAGCTGACTAATGTGTGTGTGTTTGTTTTTATTTTTCTCTGGCAGCAAAAGAGTCGCCGTGGTAAGGTGTCGGGAAAGGTAAACTGCAAAAACATAAAACAGGACTGTCCGGCCCTGGACTGCGACAATCCCGTCCAGCTGGCGGGTCACTGCTGCAAAACCTGTCTTCAAGGTAATCATCCTCTCAGCTCAAATGCTGCTCTCA
Source organism: Haplochromis burtoni (assembly GCF_018398535.1). Taxonomy (NCBI): domain Eukaryota; kingdom Metazoa; phylum Chordata; class Actinopteri; order Cichliformes; family Cichlidae; genus Haplochromis; species Haplochromis burtoni. Next base: position 506,156 of record NW_024582616.1, on the reverse strand, counting down.
GCTTTTGTAGATGTCAAGCCATTCTAGTAGTCCTAAACACACGAAAAACAGGCAGCTGAATAAACAAGCATGAACATTCTTAATTCAGTAAACAAACTGTATGTGGAGAGAGCAGTTGTTTCCCCCCTTTTGTCACAAGAGCAATTTTTTCAACTTTCTTTTTGTTTATTCCGTTCAACTTATATTTCTTTCTTTTTCTTCTTCCTCTCTATAACTTTTCCTTGGTTGTTGTTGTTTTTCTTCCCTCCTTGGGTAAGCTTGTTCGCCGTCAGAACAGCTGCTGAATACAATGAGCGAGTCAATTGATTTTCCATTCAGCCGCATCAAATGGACATTTTCTCCAACCAGTCTCAGCTGAAAGCACCACCCACCTATTTAGCCTCATTCTCACATAGTCACTTACCTTGTCTGCACACTGCTGCGCACACAGTCTCACCCTATTAGGGAGTCAGAGCTGCTTTACACATGGTCACACACGCATGCACACACACAAAGGGTGGGCCTTCATGCTGCAGTGTTATTCTCCATGGGTGTTTTTCTCCATGGCATGTGTGGTAATGGAATGGAAAGTAAAGGTAAAACACTGTGGAGACACTGTGTGTTTATATATGTGTGTGCGTGTCTGTTGTGGTCAAGCTTTAAGGAAAAGGTTGAGTGTGTTTGTCTTAGCTTTGGCAACCTTGCACCTGGTATATTTATGTAAGTGTTGGAAAATGGTGGGTGTATAAGTGTGTGTGTGAGCACCTGAGGATGCAGTATTACCAACTGGGGAGAAGTGAGAGTGATGCTGCCCAGAAGGGCTTCAGCGTGCCCAGTAGAGCAGTGGAATTATGAGATTGGAGATGAGTTTTAGGTGGTGTGTGTGTGTGTGTGTGTGTGTGAATCACACAGCAGACAGTCCAGTTGAGTTCCTCAGGGAAAAAAAGCCTTGGTGAAATAGCGTTTGAGTGAGTAAGAGGCAGTGTGTGGATTGCTTTCTTAAAGAACATATCAGAGAGGCTGTATTTGGCTGAATGAGCAGGGCTTTATGTGTCACTTTTTGTCTGTGTGTGTGTGTGTGTGTGTGTGTGTGTGTGTGCAAAGCAGCGAAGGCCACACATAGCATCAGGAGAGTTTGTGTGAAACAGCAGGTCATTGTTAGGATCGCATGCCAGTGTCGCTCCCAATTCTCCTTAAACTCCTCTGCTGCAAGAGACAACCTCGTGCTGAGAAACAAGAAATAAGTGGCGTCTGACGTCTTCTGCCTCATTTGTTTCCTCCCGTCTCTGCTCATTCTTCTGGAATTTCTACCTGCCATGATCAGCCTAGATTTGTCACTGTCCGATCCCTTTATCCACATGCTTCGCACTCCATCCATTCTTAAAACACAGCAGCCAGTGTTTTATTGTCATGTGTGAACCAGACTTTGGCACAATGTGTTTTCAAATGTTTGTCTTTATGCTGTTTATCTTGCCAGGTACTGACACTGTTTCAAAGGCAGATGCTGAAAGAAATCTCAGTACCATAAAAGTAGTTAATAGCAGTTGGGTTTTTTTCCAGAGTTTGATGACTTGGCTTCACTTATGCAAGAACTTGTGGCTCAAATAAGAGCTCTTTTACTCTGGCGTGCTGTGTGCAGTTCATATGACTTATCATCCTGAAGTATTTCACAAGTCAAAATAAACACCTTAAGTTAATGTTTCTTATTCGTATTTAGTTGAGTTACACCACATGTTTATTTACATCATTTTCTTACTTTTGTATTTACTGAAGTGGGATAAGTCACACACTGTCCGATTTTGACACGTTGACTTTACTTAAAAATATGCAGACTCATTGCCTCCAAAAGAATATACCAATTATAGTATATCAAATTTAAAAAAACTTCATTTAACTTTTTTTTTAAACTTTTGCACTCTTATTATACACAGGATTTATATTATGTGTTAAAAGACAAACATCTTATTTTTCTTCCCATGCATGTGTCCTATTCATGTGTTATTGGCTAACCCTTTAGAGTGTTCTTAGCCACACAAACAGTGGAAACCACATTACACATCCACAAGAAGACTAAACATAACCTAACTGAACTTATTCCCGTGAGAAAAAGTACAAATGAAATAAATGCAGGCAAAGAGTACAGATAACTTAATTCTACCTTCATTCTTCATTTAAACTTTTTTCAAATTTACATGTTTATATTATCATTGAAATTACACAAGGTCATTGCTTACATTTGCAGTGTAAAGCCAGTGTACATTTCAATACAGTAGTTTGGGAAACTGTCTATTTGCTCATACACTATTTGATAGTAATTTACAGATTTTTTTAGTGACTTTCAGTGTATTTTTTTTATTTTATAGGTGGTAAAAAACAGATTGACTCTGTGCTGAACTCCTTTGAATATTCCCGCCGAAAGAGCAAAGAGCGAGAGGAAGAACTCCACAAGTCATACAATGATAGATCCTACCTGAGCTCTGAGGACGTGGGGCCTGGGGAGAGCCGCACAGGTACATATGGAGCACCTGCTTACAAATAGACAGAATTGTCCTGAACACACATGACACAGAGCCTGAATAAAACACTACAGCTCATGAAACATTCTGTTGTGGTGCAGACTTTGTAGCAGTGCTGACAAGGCTGAAGGACTCGTGGCTGCCCAGCTCCAGTGGAGTTGCCAGAGCTCGCTTTACTCTGACCAGAAGCAGCCTGACCTTTTCCATCACGTACCAGAGGTGAGACTCTTTGCTTCTCTTCAGATGTCGTTCTGTTCTTTTTTTTAAAGATCAGGTACGCTAATATCAGTGCCTGTTGCTAACTATTCCAGCTCCTTTCCAGCTTATTCCAAACAAACCTCCTGTGTTAATATATTTTTATTTTTTGTAAAAACAAACTTTGTTTTTTGAGTAGCAGTCAGTATAATAGAATATAAAACTGGAATTGGCGAAAAAAAAAGATTTATTTTCAATAAATTGTAGTTTCTTTCTTTGGGTTTTGTTGCGAAACTTTTCTGCCTGCATTTCGCTTACATTTCCCTCTGGCTTTCCAGAATGGGCCATCCCACTAAGATTGTCTTCCTGGACTCAGATGGGACCCCTGCTTTCGAGTACAGAGTCCCCAAGGGAGACTCCGACATGGTAAGAATAGAAAATCATCTCCACACATCCTCTTACATGTGCGTGAGTGCTCCTGGACAGAAAGGGAAACTAAGCACCGGTGTAATGAGCACTCACCCTGCCACTTCTTCACTCATAACTCACTCTGCAATAATAAACAATAAACACACTCGCTGACAGCCAAATACACATGCGGTGACACTTCTTCTCTGTTCCATTACCCATTCTTAAACATGACAGAGTCGGCCTGATTGCGGTTAGCATCAACACGTGGCCGTTCAGGTTTTTAAGGTTAATAGCAGGCTAGCATTATCCAGATAAATCAGTAAACTGATATGTTGATGTAACAGTATTAAATGTGCATGCATGTCCATATGCTCCTCGAGGTCTGACTCTTGTCACTAAGCATCATTTCCCATCAAAACACACACATCTCCACTTTCCATTTCAGACCTGAACTGCCTGCTCAGTGAGGCAGGAGCCCCCTAAATGCAGGTCCCAGAAATTGGGCCTGTTATTATTTTTAGATAAATGGCAGCGTCAAGCGCCAGAGGACCTTAGAGAAAACACTCTGGCATGAGAAAAGGAAGGGGGTTTTGCTTAAGCAAAACTTTTGGGAAAGAGAGGATTTTTCACATGTTACATCACTGCTTAGCAGGGGGACAGAGAACATCGCTAATTAAAATGGAGATTACCCCTGAACTCTTGAGTTATGAGGCACAGGCACAACGCCACATTTCTTCCCTCTGCTCTCAGAGAGAGGTTTTATGTTGAAGCTTTGCAGCCCAGGATTGAGAGTACAATGGTTGGATGTATTCAACAGATGTGCCTGTGGTGTCTGATATGTGTTTTTGCCACATGCATGCTATCCTGAAGAAGTATAAAATGATTTCCATCTTTTAAGCACCTACCTGCTTCTGTGTGTGTAGATCTGTGGAGTATGGAAGAACGTGGCTGAGCCTCTACTGCGACAGCTGCAGTCTGAGCAGATGCACATCAGTATGTCCACGTCCACAGGCCAACGAGACGAAGTGGAGGGAAGGATCATCAAACACAGAGCACTGTTTGCTGGTGTGTATCCATGTGGGATGCTGTAGCTCTCTAATGGCTCTTTTTTTTTTTTTGAGACATGTGTACGCCTTTGTCTTTGTGTCACAGTACACAAGAAGCCCAATATTTACAAAGCAGCAGAGCCGTGTATATTTTCATGTAATCTTAAAAGACTTCGCGTGGATTAATGTAGCTAAAATGTGCCGGCTTTGTTTACAAGTCCTGTAAGAGAATGCAGATCTAATGTGCACATGTGTTACATACAGAGACATTCAGTTCAATACTGACGTCAGAGGAAGAGAATTCAGCCATGGGAGGCATTGCTATGTTGACGCTGAGTGACACTGAGAACAACCTCCATTTCATCCTCATCCTGCAGGGCCTCATCCAACACAGAGATAGAGGTGAGAGGAAGGAGAAAGTTCACTTGAAATCTTTCTATAAATGTAGATGCATTAATATGAAAGTCAAGGAATGTAAAAGAGTGACACTGAGACAACTCTGTCTCTTCTCAGACCCCATTTTGGTGCCCATCCGAGTCCAACTGTTGTGCCGGCAGCACATCCTGAGAGAGATCCGAGCCAACATCACGTCTCATGTGAGTACCCAGCTTGATGTAGCCACCATTTCACACCTCGCAACACTCCTTTTTAAGACTCACTTCTTCTTCATGTTTCTTCTGGGAAATTATTTAAAAATGTTATTTTTAAATAATGCATCCATCCGTAAGTGACAGGTAGTTACTGTGCATATTGAGGGGAAATTTTTAGTTTAATGTCACAGTTTCACAAAATATTTGGGTATTATGCTGAAAATTAAATGAAAAAGAACTGAATAAAATGCCAGATTTTGAAAAATGTTGACAGGTATTATATTTTGTACTCAAAAAGAGCCATAGATGTTGTTCAATCCATCACCAAGTAAAATAAGTGGGCACTTTGGGTAAAGTAAAATAGATGTATTTATATCTGAGACAGACTAAAAGTTAAAAGGTGACTGGGGGAGGAGCAGTGTTGTTTTCACTAAAAAACTTAGGACACAGAACATCCCACGCCTCCTTCTCTCAGAGATGGATGTGGTTTTGTCACCACATCCTAGTTATGTTGCCACTGCTGCTGCTCTGATCACAGAAAAGACAAGACTAAAAAAAAAACTGGATGGAGAGGAAACTAGAGGGGAGAAAGTTAGCAAGTAATTTTGCATGAGACAGATGTGAGACGTCTGGGAGACGAAAAGAGGGGAGGGTAGGAGGGAGGTAAAGAGGATGCACTGCGTACACACTCCTCACACATGTCAGTGGTTAGTGGTCTGCGGGGCTGAGATGGATGGAGGGAGGAGGAGGAGGAGGAGTGATGAAAGGCGGGCCTGTTTTTAATTCTGCCAGGAATTGCGTGAAGGGCCGATGCGCCTCTCTTTCGCTGAGAGACTGTCCATGAAAAATACACGCAAAACACACACTTTAACTATGAATTACATATCATACACTATTTCTAGCTGGGCAATGATGATGAAGGTAATTGGCTTTATTTGTACAACACATTTCCTCCTCTCTCATAATTGTGTCCATTCACCCCCCCCCGCCATTCCCACTCTGTTTTAGCCCCTCGCTGTGTGGATTTATGGTACATGTGTATTTATATTGAACTGCGGCCCCACAGGTCATAAAAGTAACATTTCTCCAACACTCGTGTGCATCTGTCCTATTAATCCAACATTTTTCAACGTCTTCTTGGAGACCGGTCAGCCTGCATTAAATCTAATTTCTCTCAGTATGAAACTTTTTAAGGCAATTCAAGCCATATTTTTTGCCTCAAGTTTTAAGTGTGTATGTATGAGTGGGGGCAATTTTAAATCTGTGTTCTTTCTGTAAGAAAGCCATTTGTGCCCTTGATGCGTTCTGACTTCGTGATTCCTTTCTGACTGGCCTATTTATTTTATCTTAAGCCAATTTCACTGTCTTTCGGGTTTTGTTTTTGCTCTCTGTGCTGCAGATCACATTTTAATTGTCCCAAAATGAAGAAACTTTTTTTTATTTTAGCTGGAAACTGGTTTAAATAAGTTGAGGTTTCGTTACTCTGGTAACATGCCAGTGTTGAACCAACATCCTGTCAACAACATCCAAAAAGGCATAATGTGACATTTTTATTGCTAGCATTTGAAAAGGCATTTGTTTTAAGAGGAAAATGGTTTTATATTTATCCACATTTAACTTTTCGTACTTTTCAATGTGTGCAGGATCCGGACTTTGCAGAGGTGCTGACAGATCTGAACAGTCGTGAGCTGTTCTGGTTATCTCGCGGTCAGCTAGAGATTGCCGTGGCCGCCGAGGGTCAGGATCCCAGGCAAATCTCAGGTTTCATCACAGGCAGAAAATCTTGTGACAGTAAGTATTTACTGCAATCGGTCCATCCTCTCCTACATGTCACCAGCAGTGTTAAGGCACCAGACAATGAGGCTGCTGAGAACATGTTTGTTGGTTTGCTGCTCGTCCATCTGTGGACTGTTTTTGTCATTCACCTCTATAAATACTTTTTTTCTGTCTGGGTTCTTTCAAGTCTTATCGCTGGGGGAAAACCATGTTTACAGACCTTCTGTTTGACTTGGTGGCCCACCAAGACTGTTTGCATGTGTGTGTGTGTGTGTGTGTGTGTGTGTGTGTGTGTGTGTGTGTGTGTGTGTGTGTGTGCGCGCGCGGGGAATGGCTGGAGGAATGTTGTGGACAGCTTAATCGTCTGAAACAGTTAAAGCATGCACACAGTCTTTCAGTGCAATGCATATTTGGACATTTCACATTAGCGTGAAACATTTATTGTAATACACAGACACATATGTATGAAGATGCTGGTTTGTAACATATTTACACACACATAGTCACTCACACAGTTGCACTGCCAAGGTCACAGTCTGCAGGACGTGGGTTTCCCTGCCAGTGTTCCAGTCCTGTGATTAACAGCTTGATATTATGTCTGAAGAATTCAAACCCAATCCCTCCCTCCTTCCCACTTTTTCCCACTCTCATTCCCACTCTCTCTCCCTTCATTTCTCTATCTCATCATCTGCTGTCCTCTTTGGCATCTTTCCTCTTCTCTGGCTTCTTTCTGTCTGTGTCATTTTCAGACGTTTTTCTCAGCACTCTCCTCTCTTACTCATTCCCTTCTGTCCTCTCAGCCCACTCTTTTAAGCCTTCTGCATTCAGCCAAGGTTACCTCATTTTGAAGCTTAAATCTTGGGTGGATTATTGTATGCGTGTGTGTGTGCACGTGTGCTAACATATATGTATTTGGCCTGAGTGCCACACAAGCAGACACGCCTCCTGACTAGTTGTCCAATTTAATCTGCCCTCTCAGTGACTCTTTTTCAGTAAATGGATAAAATCATGGGTATGTGGCTGTAATATTTTTTATTCTCAGAAAACCTGAATGTGACAGAAATCATTGCATCATCTCGCATGGCGTCAGGCTGTACATTAAAGAGAGGGGCGTCAACGTGGCTGATTTTAGATAAGTAGTGTGAGCAGGAATGTGCTCTGAAGTGGATTTTTGATATGAATCTGTCTTTCTCTGGCTCAGCTATTCAGAGTGTGATGTCCAGCAGTGACGCATTGATCCCGGGGAAGACGGGAGGTGTGGGATCTGCTATCTTCAACCTCCATGATAATGGAACGCTGCAGTACCAGGTATGAGTCTGCTCACTTTTGCAGGGTTGTTGTTGTTCACAAATGTGTCTTGCAATACATATTTTGACTGGATTTGACTCAAATTTTATTTGAGTGTTGCAAGAGGTCCAGCTGCATTTCTGTCAAGGTACTTTAGTCAAAATAGGATTATTATTTCCATGTGGTTTAGTGTGACTCTGTTCTGGGGCCTCCCCACCCTGTATGTTTCCATGTATACATGGAAAGCATAAACACAGAGAGATCAGCAGTAACCCTCACCCTTAGAATAAAACAGGCAACACTGACAGTGATTAGACTTCAACCTTTCTCTCTCCTCTTCTTCAGGTTCAGGTCACAGGGCTCACCAGCGATGTTGTCAGCCTCACCATCGAGTTGAAACCACGTAGGAGAAACAAGCGCTCCATCCTGTGCGATTTAACGCCAGAGTTCAGCAAGGCCACGGGGCAGGCGATAGGAAGCTGGAGCCGCCTGGAGGCCCGACACATGCACATGCTGCTGCAGAATGAGCTCTTCATCAATGTCGCAACAGCACACAGCCAGGAGGGGGAGCTGCGGGGGCAGATCAAGGCCCTCCCTTATAGTGGCCTAGAGGCACCTAGACATGGTATACATTGATTAAGGTTGTGAAATTAATGTAAAAAACCATGCCAATATGCATGCAAATATTCTGAACTGCTTCCTTCTTCTTCTTCCAGAGTTGCCCACCCCTCTAGCTGGCCACTTTGTGTCCCCACCAGTAAGAACAGGTGCTTCTGGCCACGCCTGGGTGTCAGTGGACAAATACTGCCACCTGCATTATGAGATACTTGTTGCAGGCCTCAGCCAAACTGACGACCTGACGGTGAACGCCCGCCTCCACGGACTGGCTGAGATCGGAGAGCTAGATGATAGCACCCACATGAGGCTGCTCACTGGCTTCTATGGCTCAAAGGTACATCAGTGTACATAATAAATGTGTCCTTACGCACATCAGTGTATTTGGAGTAAAGAAGGCCACTCAATGTTTTTGTCTTTTGGTCTCCTCAAGGCTCAGGGAGTGTTAAAGGACATCAGTGTTGAATTACTGAAACATCTGGACCAGGGAACAGCCTTCATCCAGGTCAGCACCAAGCTCAACCCGAGAGGAGAAATACGAGGACAGGTATGTACAACTTTGGTGTGCTCAATTTGTGTTTTTGGTTTTTTTTGATTTTTTTAAAACAGGCACTTCAATCTCAGGTCATATATAAAAGATGAACCACTATGATTTTCACATTTAGAAGTGTAATTTTGGATGTGTGCAAATGGGAGCTTCTTTTAGCAATCTAAAGAAGCCTTGTATTTGTGAGGTTGCGTGATTGCCCACTTAGTGCCTACTAGCCTACACAAAACAACACACTTTCACAGCCATAGCCCACAGCTGCTCGCAAAGCTAGCTGCAGCATTGCAGGTGTAGTTGTTGAACAATATGTTGTTTAACAGTTGAACTAAGAAGAGTGATCTCTCTCACACACTTGGAACAGAAGTATCCAGCTGTTTTAATAGGAAACAGGTCCAACACATAAACAGCCATCTGCTCAGGAGCACAAAAATGCTCCATTTAAGAACAATTAACTAGATGACTTGACACCGGTTTTTAGTCAGCTGTGTCCAACAGATCACTCTTGCTCTAACCTTGCTTTCTCCTGTTTTCTTTTTTTTCCCATCTTTCTTGTTATTTCTCCCCCTCCCCCCTTCTTTTTCTTTCATGGCCTCCATGTCCATCTGTCGCTTCCTTTCTTTTCCTCACACATTCCCTCTCACCAGGTCCACGTGCCAAACAACTGCGAGTTTGGGACCAGGAGCGAGGCAGAGGAGGAGGAGGAGGAGTTGGAAGACTTTCTGTCAAAGGACCCCGAGGAGCTAAAAAAAGACCCCCATACCTGCTTCTTTGAGAACCAGCACTACCCTCATGGTTCCAGCTGGACGCCCAACTATGACAAGTGTTTCTCCTGCATCTGCCAGGTTAACACCAGAAACACAAAAAAATGTTTTTTTTGATGTTTAAATGAATCATTTTAATAAAATGTTACACTGAACAAAAATATAAACGCAACACTTTTGTTACTGCTCCCATTCCCCATGAGATGGACGTAGAGACCTAAAATTCATTCCAGATACACAATATAACCATCCCTCCCAAACAG
>NW_024582616.1:493239-495132 GCF_018398535.1 Haplochromis burtoni | reverse complement strand
ACCACTGTTTGGGAGGGATGGTTATATTGTGTATCTGGAATGAATTTTAGGTCTCTACGTCCATCCCATGGGGAATAGGAGCAGTAACAAAAGTGTTGCATTTATATTTTTGTTCAGTGTAAAACATTTAAAAAGCAGGTCATGTAAAATTCACGTCCGTGTCAAATCTTTGTGGGCTTTTTTCTGTAGAAGCGAACAGTGATCTGTGATCCAGTCATCTGCCCGGCGTTGACCTGCTCCAGAACCATTAAACCGGAGGGCAAATGCTGCCCCATCTGTGATGGTGAGTTAGCCCATTTTTAGTTCAGCATCAGGTTTCATACTGCTTTTTGTGGATCTATTTTATTCCCACAGCAATCATAAAGCTTCAAACTAATTCCTCCATTTCCTTTTTCCTGTACAGAGAGGAAGGAGCTCAAGGACGTGAAAGTTCCAGAGAGGGTTGATGAACATCCTGAAGGTAGGGACCACTTCTCCTGTCTATAACTCAGCTCTTCTTTCTTTCTCATTCTTTAAAAGGGACCTTTTTTTTGCTCGTTTCCATCTCCTATAATTTTTTCTTAATCTTTACTTCAGTACTTCTGCATGAGTTGAAAGAATACTGGGCCTTGACAAAGCTCCTCAGATTATTTGCTGAGTGAAAGTCATTTTAGCTCTGCTCCTCCTGTTTTTTTCAGTCAGCTTTTTTTCTGATTGGCTGCCCCTCATAAAAGAGATTAGAGCAACAGGTGGGTGGGGATTCTGCAGTTTTTGCCAGAGCTATGTGCCAGAGATGATCACATTAAGATCATATTGAGGATATCTGCTCTTACTAAACCAAAAGTCAGACCAAAATGATCATTTAAAGGCTCTTGTACATACACGAGTGTATAAGATAAACTACCATAACAGCATATGTAAAAAATAAAACGTGTAACAGGTCTTCTTTCATTTTTATTTTGCCTTTATTTCTGCATGTCTCGGTGCTGCATTTTTTTCCTTCAGGGATTTTCTTACTGACTGTCCTCAGTAACCCGTTCTCTCTGTCAGGTTGTTACTTCGAAGGAGACCAGAAGATGCATGCCCCTGGGACCACATGGCACCCCTTTGTTCCTCCTTTTGGCTACATTAAATGTGCCGTGTGCAGTTGCAAGGTAAATACATATCAATAAATCCCCTCACATCTGGCTGGCTTTACTTTCTGGCTCTTAATGGGTCATTTGTTTTGCATTAGAGTCCAAAGAAAGTGAAGCCTTAATACATTTCTCATCAGTTCTTTCTTGGGATATGTCCAAACTATTTATGTGGAAAAAGCAATAAGTCAGCTGCTGAAGTTAAAAATTGCTGCTGACCTCCTGCTGTTGGCTGTGTTTTATCCATAGGGATCTACAGGAGAGGTTCACTGTGAGAAGGTGACATGTCCAATGCTGACCTGCAGTAACCCAGTGAGACGTCACCCCACCGACTGCTGCAAGGTGTGCCCCCAGGAGGAGAGGACCACTGCAGCCCTGGAGCACAGTGACATGATGCAAGCAGACAGCCCCAGATACTGCAAATTTGGCAAGAACTACTACCACAACAGCGACAGCTGGCATCCCTGGGTGCCACTCTTTGGGGAGATGAAGTGCATCAACTGCTGGTGTGATGTAAGTAAATATGACACAAGAGGAAATTCTCTTACTTTACCAAAATGTTACTTTTATATTATTAATGTTTTTTCTGATACTTAATGGATGATAGATGATATTTTCATTATATAACTAAGGAAATGAATCATAGTTTCCAGAGAGTTCAGACTAAATGTATTCAAGATAACTGAATACAAGATCTGATAAGGAACTGAAGCCAGTAATGTGTGTGTGTGTGTGTGTGTGTGTGTGTGTGTGTGTGTGTGTGTGTGTGTGTGTGTGTGTG
>NW_024582616.1:481566-493219 GCF_018398535.1 Haplochromis burtoni | reverse complement strand
TGTGTGTGTGTGTGTGTGTGTGTGTGTGTGTGTGTGTGTGTGTGTGTGTGTGTGTGTGTGTGTGTTGAGTCATCCCCCAGTTTTGCTGTTCAGTATTTAAAGTACCTCTCAGCTCGCTGTATTGGTTAATCTGTTTGGTCAACTCTCACTATTTTCAACATCCTCATTTCCAGCTCCAGTAGGCAACAGCTGGTTTCGGTTAAGATCTCTAATAAAAACTTTGTATCCTACGTACTCATTCTAGCTTATGGAGTTAGCTAACTCTGTTAGCTAGAGTGGGTAGTGAAAATAGTGCTTAGTAGCTGAAAAGCCAGATAATCTGAAAAAATTATCAAAAAGGAGACCGAATTAATGCATTTATTCAGTGTTGAGTTTACAGCTAGAAAATACAGCAGGTATATCTAATATTATCAGAGGAAACAAACAACCTTTACTGCCACATGTTGCTTATTTTCACGAATCCTTCCTTTTTCTCCACAGCATGGTGTGACCAAGTGTCAGAGGAAACAATGTCCACTACTGACCTGCTCCAACATCACCCGCACAGAGGGCTCCTGCTGCCCCGAATGTCTCGGTAAGCACACTCTCTTCACCTTTTGAAAGGTCGCTTTATATGTAATAAAACATCTGTGATGAGTGTAAATAGCTATTAATTACATGTAAACATCTGCACTGAAAGAATTTGCTTCTCGCCGGGTAACGTTGTACTTGGAAGCTGTTTCTGCACAGTGTTAGTGTAAAAGCACAACTTCCTGTTTCGTGGGTGCTCAGCACATTTTGCTTTTATCTATAGATGACAAAGAAGAAGATGACATGGTGATGAAGGCTCCAGACAAAAGACAAACCTGGAGACACCACTGATCCCTGAGCCTCCCTTATTCGTCCAAGATGGACAAAAAGCCAGAGCTGCTCTCTGAGGTCTTCCTTCCTCCCTCCCTCCCCTCCCCTGACACCCACCCTGTATCAGCTTCAGGATTGTAACGAGGCAACGTGGACACAGCGGGCCTGTAAAATGGAATAAAAGACTCAATAAGTGAAGGAATGTAAACTGCGGAGACGACCCACCAGCATTTACTTATATGCTGCCTTCATTTTCGTGCCTTGATCATGTGTTGGATTTTTAATTGTAATTTTTTTGGAAGCAGCTCAACAAAAAATGGACAAATGGTGTAAACAGATAACGCTGTTCAGTGTTCAGAAATCCAGCTGGACTTTTAAATGTTGGTAATATTGAGAGAGCTAGTTGTATTTGACTGACAGAGCTTCTTTGTGAAGCACAGCTTAAATCAGTGTGAATGTGTGTGCGTGCAAGTGTTTCCTTTTTTTTACCTGTAAAGAATATAAATAATAAGCAATACAAGATGTACAAAACAGTGAAGTTGGCAGGGTTTGAAAATTCTCTGCCACAGTCTGCTGCTTTCATTGTTGTGGTTCCACCCGCTGTTGCTCACGTACGGATCAGTGCCGCTCGACAGCAAGAGGTCTGAAACACCTCCAGTCGATCTCAGCGCTTCTCTGCTCTGCTCTGGTTATTCTACTTCCTGTTTTGAATTTCAGTCAGATCTCATGATGCCCGTTGTCTTTGTTGTTTATGAATATGAAGCTTGTTTACATTTTGTATTTATTGAACAGTGTGAAAAAAAATAAAAAAAAGATGTTTGTTGGTAGAAGCGGGCTGATAATCCCTCTGGTTTTTCATCATTTATACATCGTCATTTAAGGTCGGCAGGATTTTTATGCTGCTTTCTTCTCTGAGTTTCCCGGCACAATCCTCTCCCACAGTGTTGGAGCTGTGGAGTGGGAGTGACAGACATGAGTGATTTGACTTCATCCTTAGATTTTGCTTTCTCTTTCTCCTCTGACCTCCCATTTCTGTCATTTAATTTTCTGTTTCTCATATTCCCTTTTATATTTTTCCTTTTGCTCCATCGGTTCTTTCTTTTTTCCTTCCCCTGGTTGTTTTCCACATCACTCACCACATGTGCTGTGTAATGTTTTGTCCCATACATACCTCACAATGAAAAGACACAGGCAGAGCACAGACAGACCGGAACATAAATATATTTTCACAGATGTACACATGTACGAAACTCCTGAATCAGGAGTGCAGACACTGCCAAAGGGCATACAGAATTCTTTCCATTACACACACACACACTCACATAGAAATCTGCTGCTGCACTCTGCTGGATAAAGCACATTAATACACCAGAGGTGTGTGCTGAAAACAGCTGGTTGACCACACACCTGTCCACCTCCACTATGTTTGCCAGTCTGTGTTTTTCAGAGAGTAGGGATAGTGGAAGACAAAGGTTAAGTATCCTGTGGTAGCCTGTGATCACACATATGAGAGGTGTGTGATTCCTGCACCTGCACGCATAGTAAGGCCATGTGTGAATATGATTTTCTAATAGAAATGACAAACATCCATTTTTCCAGATAGTTTTTTAAGCCTTGCTGTGTTATAGCTGTTTCGTCTGTCACAGATGGGAAACATCTGACTATTTCTGGGATGAGTTATCATCCTTTTGATTACTCATAAACCCATAAATTCCAAATAACCTGGACTCTGGTCCCTTTTTTTCTCCTATGTGCTTAAATAGAACATAGATGACCTGCTGCTTTGAATTTCTGCCATTCATTCAAAACCAGATCTGATTGTACTGTTCCCCTACAGATTTTGAGCCCTAAATAGATAAAGATGCATCATAAAAAGCATATTAACCATTCTCTCATATTACAGATGAGTGATAGTTTCTGACCTGAGGCCATTAAAGTAACAGTGGAAACCACTCAGCATGGATTAGCCTCAGCTGGGATGTTCATTTCAAGAGAAATTCCAGTTCATCTTACACTTGTTTCCCATTTATAACATCTTGACCCAGGCAAACACAAAAGAAAAGAGAGGAGCAAACCTTCCTTGTATGTGTGCTGACTCAGCACGAAAAAGGAAAGCAGAATGTCTCACTGTGTTATATTCCAGTATAACAATTTATTTTAATTTTTGATCCCATATTGGACAAATTATTTTGTTACAGTTGTTGAATTAATCATAATAATTATAACAGTAATGGAAGCAGTAATATTAGTAAGAACTATATTGTATATACACTCAGTAACTTTATTAGGTACACCATGTTGGTACTGGGTTGGACATCTGCTTCTTCAGAGCTGCTGTAATTCTTCATGGCACAAATTCAATAAGGTGCTGGAAACATTTCTCAGAGATTTTGGTCCATATTTACATGACAGCATCACACAGTTGCTGGAGGAATTGTTGGCTGACATCCATAATATGAATCTCCCGTTCTACTACATCCTAAAGGTGCTCTATTTGGTGACTGTGAAGGCCATCTGAGTACAGAGTATCCTTTATGATGTTCAAGAAATCAATGTGAGATGCTTTGAGCTTTGTGGCATGGGGGGGTCATCCTACTAAAAGCAGCCATAAGAAGATGATACACTGTAGTCATAAAGCGATAGACATGCTCGGTAACAACACTCAGGTAGGCTGTGGTGTTTTAACTTGCTCATTTGGTACTAAGGGGCCCAAAGTATGTCAAGAAAATATCCCTCACACCAGCACACCAGCAGCAGTCTGAACCTGATCAGGCAGGAGGGCTCCATGCTTTCATGTTGTTATGCCTCACTGTAACAATTCACTTTAGTTTCCTGTTCCTAGCTGACAGAGGGAACCCAGAGTATGCTTGAAAGTTTGATGTTCTTTGAGATCAGAGATGTCCTTTTGCATACTTTGGGTGTAACAAGTGTTTATTTGTAGTATAATCATTATGTACAGCTACTTTTAAGACCCCATGTATAATTTTCTAGATTCGCTGCTGCCTTGAGGTGATTTCCTGTAAACCTGAAGCAGTGTGTGTCCAAAGGTTGACTCTGTTCATCTGGACGTAGTGTTTTCAGTGGGGGAAACGTTTCGTCACTCATCCAAGTGACTTCTTCAGTCTCAGCTGACTGCAGGTTTCCCCAATCTTATAAACAATACATTTGCATAATGACTGAAACCAGCCCACTGAAGGTTTCAGTCATGTCTGATGTGGGCACAGACCAGTGTGCAGATGTGTACAATCACAGTGTTTGTCACCATCTAGTGGTTGATTCATTTAGTTTAGTTCATTCACTTTATTTACCATCAGTAAGACAAATGTTTTGGAAAAATGTATTTTTAAAGAGTTTCCCGCCAAGGTGTATGTCTTGAACTGTGCAAGGAAAGCCAGTATCACAGGGAGAACATGTGAACACTACAAAAAGAGATTACTGAATACACAAGATTCAGATGAGCCACTGCCAGCTCACTTTCAAAATGTCCTGTGATCTGACTATTAGATTGATGATATTTCCTCAGTCCTAATGTTAAAAACATTGCATTACACTTTCCAACCTATTGAATAAAAGGTTGCAAATTAAGTTATGGAGGTCCTTATAATAATGGCACTTATTTATTTATTTTGAAAAAAAAGTACACTGTGAATGTTATTTGAGATACTGAGTTCCATTTTTGACACTAAGCATGCACTTCATCTGTGACTGTGTTCCTCACAGTCCATTGTGTTTCTCAGAGCCTGGATCTCAGATCTGTTTTGCCAATTGTTGATTTCAGCTCGTAGACCAGAGAAAGGTTTTTGTTCACTGTGAACTCTGAATGTGTTCATAAAACTTTTAGCAGTTTGTGGAAGAATAAAAGGTCAATTCTTCCTCACTTTGCTCTGTCAAATGTGTCCATTTAACGCTGGTGTCTTGCTCTTTTCCAAGAACCACAGTGAGAAATGATTTTTTTTTCTCCCTGTGTGAGCTTGAATAGCTATGGAAGAGAATGCGGGATAAAGGCCGAGCTCTGGGGGAGCGAATGATTTCACTGGTCTCCTCAGCGTCCTCAACATTTTCAAAGTCTGGTTACTAAACAGAACAGAACAAACCTTTATCCAGTGTACGTGTCTGCATGAGGTCCTATTTCTGCTGCTAGTTTGACTGATGACTTTCAAACTTGTGACTCATTCATGTGAAATGTTGTCCACAAATGAAAACAGGCAACTTTTCCTCACCGACAAAAAGCTCCCATTGCGATGGAGCCTTCACCTGCTGCCAGATGTTCATATAGTGAACATGTGGCAGGCCTCATCAACACATGGGGTCAGCCTACAAGACAACACAGTGGTCTCATAACTAATAACTAATTTACATGTCCAAACCCATTCCTCACCCACACTTATGACTTTCCTGTTTTCTTCTCTCATTCTTTCTTACCTGCTGGTTCATTCTACTGATAAGCACAAAAGCAGCTCACTTCATGCTCACTTCATATTTTCAGCTAAATCAAACTCAACTCTACCTGAAGCAGCACTTTTTTTTTCAGACTCAATTTGCTTTGGTTTCGCTTGGCTGAATACAGAACTAGAAAAAAACTAAACCTAAATCTTTCTTAACTTAACTGCTGACACACCAAGAAGAACATAGTCTCCAAAACTGCTAACACAAAGACACAAAGCTGTTAAGAGTACGAGAAATCTATTATTATATATGATTTAAGATCTTTCTTTCCTGATTTTAGAGAACAATAAAACCTGCTCTAGTATGTAAAATCCTGTGGTATGACATGATTTCAGAGTTTGTACTAGACAACAGAGAGACAACAGTCCATAATGACATCACAAAAAGCATCTGTACGTGAGGAGAGCAAGGTAAGCTCACACAGAAAACCTACAGGTGGACATGTGAGGTCCACACATCCGCTTAATTCTCTTCCTCCAAATGCTACTCATTCAGAAGTCAACAATTCAGTACAGCAAATACTTCTGTGCAGCAGTGTAAAATAGAGCTAACACAGAAATTGCAGTTACCCTGGGGAAAGACCTATGGATGTCCTCACATGAGCCTCGCTTGTTCCAATTCCAATAAGGCTGGAATGCTGTGCAAAATGTAAATCACATCAAAAAGTCAACAAAACAGAATGCAAGGATTTGCAAACCCCATAAGCCCCTGTTTTGTCCACATAGACCACACAAAACATATCAAATGTTTGAACTGAGACATTTTTCTATTTCATGAAAAATATTCACTCATTTTGAATTTGATGGCAGCAGAACATCTCATAAAAGTTGGGACGGGGTCATGTTTATCACTGTGTACTCTTTCTCCTTTATCATCAGTCTGTAAACGTCTCTGGACATGAGAAGAGTTGTCCCATTGTCATCTGATAGAGGATTGTAACTGCTCCGCAGTCCGGGGCTTTCTTCATTGTACTTTTAGTCTCATAAAGCACCAAATGCTTTCAAAGCCATGCTGTTGTAACAGATGCAGTATGTGGTTTAACATTGTCTTGCTGCAATATGCAAGGCCTTCTCTCAAAACGTTGTTGTCTGGATGAGGGCATATGTTGCTCTAAAGCCTGTGTTTACCTTTCTGCAATGATGGAGCCTTTCCAGATGTGCAAGCTGCCAGTTTATAACTGGGGATTCTAAATTACCCATGGGTGTGAATGGTTCTCTGTGTGTGTGAGCCCTGTGACTGGTGACCTGTCCAGGGTGTTGCCTGCCTCATACCCTGCAGTAGCTGAGATAGGCTCCAGCCCCCCGCAACTATAATTGGGTCAAATGTAAAAAATTAGCCTTTGTTAAGTTGGAGTACATTTTTTAACATAGCATGATTTCAAAATATGGACATGGAGGTGTAATTAGGAAGGTGTTTAAGTTCTGACTTCATAGATATTGTTCAACCTTAATTATTGGCACTACATCTCGTTAGAGGAAAAACCGGCGTAACTGAATTCAATAAATAAAAACAAAGTAAGAATAACGGTGAAGGTGTCATGAGTGCAGCCCTTAAGGAGGTGTGAGGAGGAAGGTGTGAGAGAAGCTAATTTGAAGAAAAGAAAGGAGTGAAACGAGATGAAGAGTAGGTGGGAGTGTTGTGTTGGTGTGACCCAGGTTATTCATTTCTATTTATCTTTCACACCGAGAAGACAAACCAGATTAAACACGAGTGCCAACCTGCGACAGCAGGAGGGAGAGACAAACACATCGTAGCATCTGCAAGTCTGGGTGGCAGTTTTTCATTTTTATGCACTGACAATAACGCGTCAGCAAAACCAAACCTCAGCGGGTTTTGAAAAAAAATACAAAGGACATCACGACGACAGAGAGCACACTGCACATAGATCAGAGGCACACACATGTGGCCACATTTGTTATGTACTAACAGCAGAGCTATAGTGTGAACACAGGTGCTGCAGCCACCCGATGGTCTCATCTGTCACGCACACACACATGCATACTGATTACACTTTTTTTTTTAAAGATGGGACTATTAAATGCTATTTAAACTACCCCATCTGATCTGGGGTCAGTGTTCATGTGATTGAATCATTAGCAGTTATGGGCACAGGAACATCAAGCGAGTACTCGTGCAGTCTTTGCTTTGCCCCTTCTCAGAAATGATTTTCTTTCTCTTTCTTTTGTCCACATTCACTGTGGTGCACACAATGACACCAAATGACTCAGTGACTGCTTGTCTCCATTTGAATAGTCTGAATGACTTGAAAGAACAATGACTCATAAGATGCTCCCTGAAGACAATAGTTTGCTTGAAACATAATGACAGCTCAATTATTTATAATAAATATATTTAATTCTACAGCAAACCTGCATTGTTGGTAATAAAGCTGCAATACTGTCTCTTGATAGCCATGAAGCAGTCACAATGTACAATCTATTCATGTAACAAATGGAGCATTCATCATCTTCCGGGACATGAATCCACAGGGGTTTGTATGGTGGCCTAGAGAGGTCAAATGCACTGCATTGTAAGAAAACACCAGCAAATATAAAGAAACTGCAAAAGCACACAAAACAGAATGGGAGTTAAATAAAACTTTTTGGGAGCAATGACGAAACAGTTGCAAAAGTGACAAAAACCCAAACGCATGACGAATTGCACTGAGATGCGCTGAAATGAAGCAGGGATTCATAGATGACGCGAACAAGATACATTAAATTTTTTTAAATTGCATAATAATTCTGTTGATATAGCTTTACTATCAGTTGTTTACATATCATGTTATTGTCTCCCCTAAATCACTCATGTTGTGTTTTGTGAGCCTTTTTTTTTGCAGCGTTTACTTGCTGGTGTTTTCTTACATTGCTCTGTTTGATCTCTCAGAGCCACCATAGCTTTGGTAAAAATATGAGTGTTTCTATTTTTCCATTTTCTCTCTAAAGAGTCCCCAGAGCATACGTGCTGCAGACACAAAATGTTCCTCTTTGAAATACATTCAGTTCATAGTTATGCTGAGCGTGATGTCCATGGACACAAATCGAATGCTCTTTTATGGCTATTTGTCATTTCACCACGAGACTACATCCTTGTGCTACAAACTCAGTTCAGAATACCCAGGTTATCTTTCTGTTGTCTGGATTCACTTCACCAAACATCTGCAGTCAGGCTGAGTTTCTCCTGCACGTTCCTGTAATATGGATGGCAACATGACCGATCACCAGTGGCGGTCCTAGCCTGTCTAGCCCCCCCCCCACACACACACAGACATAAAACATATCAAGGATTATACATTATCATAAAAATGTTGTCGAAACCATACTGAATTTCGCCAGAGACACACACACACATATGAGGAGAGAGAGAGTATGCATTGTATGCAAATGGCTAACAAACAGCCATCATAATTTGTCATACAATGAGAACAGGACAAATCAACAATTGACAATGACTAATTAATATTAAAATCTGTAACATAATGTATTGTTTGGAGTTTAGTCTGTTACTGTTATTATTTTTACCATTTCTTTTTGGAGCAACTGTAACCCACATAATTTCCTCAGGGATTAATAAAGTTTTCTGATTCTGATTGTTTCAGGATGACCTGCCATTATCCAATGACACATCTGCTTACCTGTATCTTTTGCTCGTTTCTCCTCCTCTTCTTTTCTATTTTTTCATAACTGAGCACCTGATGGCTTTGAACTTTTCTTGTCCATCTTCCATTGGTTTTAATTTTGCACTCCAACTCGAGGATTGCCACAACATAACCTAATAGTTCATTAGTGAACATAACCTTAGTTCACAGATTCACTTTGTCTAAGGTGTATTTCTGGCCTTTCACACAACCCAGGATTCAAATCATGCATAGATAATGGGCTTGGATTTACATCATTATGAATGAAATGTGCTCTATTTGGAAGCAGCAGGGCCCCTCCCCTTTCGACGGGTTGTGTGTGAGACTAAATCAGCAAACTGTAAATTATAAATTTTAAATTGTTATTGATCCTTTACCCCGAGTCCTAAAGTGTATATTTATTTTCTTACTCTTCTTATATTTATTGTTTGTTTACTTGCACTGCTGTAACTGGAGCCTCGCCGTCTCGTCTCTCTGTATACTGGACTGTAGCGGGGATGACAATAAAGTTTACTTTGACTTCAGCAGGGAGCAGGTGCACCGAGGGCTCCCGCGCTCACTTTTCGTGTATAGAATTTCGAAAAAACATCTGTGCAAATTATAAGTCTGTATTATAATGTCTGGTGTTTTCGTGTTTGTTGGTTTGTTTTTATTTTGTTTTATTTTGTGAGTTGGTTATTAGATGCCGCTGCAGCCAGCCAGTGAATCCCCCGCCGCCCCGTCCTCTCCTCCCAGTGCTGCAAGCAGCAGGCGCACCTCGCAAACAGAGGGCCCCCTTACTCCCAGCAAATGGGCGATAGAAAACCGATCGGTGCCTATGCCATTCCCAATATGCGCTGGCTGATGTCGGGGCAGCATGAGTATGAGCAATTTTTTTATTTTTTTGCCGATGCCGGTGATGTCGCCCGTATCAAAAACCGCTACTGCCGATCACAAACACGGATAAGTGTGCTTGTTTTTAAGTGTGCGGATAAGTGTGCAAGAGGAAGATAAAAGTATACTATGAGTAAAAGTATGAAAAGGTTCAACATAATACAGACTAAAGGCAACACAGCAGCTGAGTTTGTGTGAGAGGGAAAGCAATATGCAGCAGGTTAGTGTAAAAGCCTGTTGGAATGTCTGCAATACAGTCTAGCCTATTTGACGCCTGGAAAGAAAGCTGTGAAAAAAGCTGACTGTGCAACTTATCAGTATTAACAATATTACAACTTTTCATTAATACACAGGAGACAGATTATAACAGGGGAAAAGGAATAAGGAATACAGCTGCACCTATGAATCAATTTTTGTTATTGTTGCTCATCAAGGAAAAACATACACAAAGGAACCAGTAAAACTAGATTTATATAACTAATTGTTTCCTATGATTTTTGACCATGTGGAAAATGTTATGAATGGGTGTTTGTTTATACTACACTGTGACCCAAAATACGCAATAAGATTTTTATTGTAACCCAATAAAATATTTATGCCCAAAATATTGACTTTAAGTAACTGATCACACCTAAATTTTCTGTGTAATCTTGTTATATAAGTAAAATGATACATTTAATGGAACCTGGTCAAATGAAACTTGCTTGCATACATCTTGTCTACTCTAAGCACCTTTTCCTTAATTACTTGGTTTTTATATTTCAGTTACTCAGAATTATTTCTTCATCTTGGTGAAGAATCTTTTGATGAAAGTTAGCAAATGATTGACATACACAGAGAGGCTGCCAACACAAACAATCTGAGTGGGTCTGTTTCCATTAGCACAACTCGTCTGACGAGTCTCTGGTGACAACAGGTGGCTCTGAATTTAAGTAGCTATAGTGTGAATTTCTGTTTATGGACTCAACAACAGATTTACAGTGTTGCTACATTTTTACAGTTATTCACTACATTATCACAAACAGATTGCATGTAACTGCCAACTTGACCCCATTCACTCAGACTGATAGCAGACTGACTGCCTTATTGCCATTTTATATCCATTATGTGGTGACAGGAAGTGAATGCGACAGATCACAGACTTGGCTTCTGTTTACGAAGCAACCCTTTTCATTAACATTATCTCTACCGTGGACCTCTGTTTTCCCTAATGTGAATACAGCAGGAAACATTTGACTCCATAATACATGGAATCAAATGTAAATGTAACTTTATTACTGAGCATGGCATTAAATGAATCTAAAAATATTTTTACTTCCCTGTTTTTGAGAAATGATAGAAAATTATTCTTTTTCACCAAAGTATTAGTTCTTGGCTCTGAGGGCTGTGACAATTAAATAGAGTCTCACTTGTCTACTTTGGTCATTATTTCGCCTGTCACGGTGAGTGAGATGAGCCGTGTGGAAATACTAAAGGAGGATCCAGTCGCAGGCACTCGTGAAGGTGAGGTGGTTTATTGAACACAAAATGCAAATAGAGAAACGGCAAACGGGACAGAAGACTATCTAAACTGAGAACAACTAAACTACTGAACACAAACCAGGACGGTTGACAGCAGGTAGCGCAGAAAGATGACGCATGGTGGATACACAGATCGACCAGCGACTACAATGACAGAAGACACGACTTAAATACACTCAGAGAAACACAGGGAGATTACACACAGGTGTGTGTGGGGGGGGGGACAGCTGGGAGTAATTAACAGAGGTGGGACCAAGTCATTGTTTTGCAAGTCTCAAGTAAGTCTCAAGTCTTTATCCTCAAGTCTCAAGTCAAGTCTCAAGTAATGTCAGGCAA
>NW_024582616.1:471900-480122 GCF_018398535.1 Haplochromis burtoni | reverse complement strand
TCCAAGTCAAGTCACAAGTCTTAGAACATTTTTTCAAGTCAAGTCTAAAGTCATAAAATTAATGACTCGAGTCTGACTCGAGTCCAAGTCATGTGACTCGAGTCCACACCTCTGGTAATTAACGAGACCAGACAAGGGAGGTAAACTGAACACACTCACATGAGACGCACACCTTCACAATAAAACAGGAAACAAGAAAACACAACACAAAGACGCAGACATGACACTGAGAGACAGGCAGAATGTAACACATGGAACTCAATGCTAAACATGAGACACAAACCCTGAAACACGAATAAACAGAGACATGGAATTATAATAATAATAATAATAATAATAATCATAGGACCCGAAAAACACAACAAACATTCAAAAATAAACCAAAACATCAGAGTTCAAAATCCTGGGTCGAACCGACCCAGAACCGTGACATTGCCTGTGAAAAAAGTGTCAGTTTAGTTATTTTACAAGCCAGTCTACACATTTATCTTTTTAAACTTTGGAATCTCCAGTAATCCATTTCCATGATTTGCTCCCCTGCAGCAACTACGTCATGATTTGTGGACGAATTTCTGAATTTCTCCTTCAAATCTATGACAGTCCGCATGGATTCTGTTTGTTAAAGAAGTTAATAAGAATTTGTGCACTGAAGATTTGATGCATGCGCGAGTTTGTAAGTAATGGCACAAGCTGGACAAAAGAGGTTCCATTTGGACATTTTTAATTAGAAAGATTAAATATGTGTAGTACTTTGAAAGGTGTGTTAGGAATAGATTCACATTATCAGGTCACTGAAATGACTCTAGATAGTGTGAGCAAGGCTCATCAATATTTTACCACTGCTGCCCTCTGCTGTGAACAGCTGAACTGACATTTTAAATCACAGCCCTAAAATGTGGATTTACTGTTTAATCGGCCATATACACACGAGCCTCATAAAATAGTTCCTGCTTCACTGCCACAGCAGAAGCCTTTCACACCATAAAGACCCTTCTGAGTCCAGTCCTGCCCCTGTAAAGCTATTCACAAAACACACAGCCTACCTGCGCCACTTCTGCATTTTCAAGGGTAAATGCCTCGCTCAAGGGCTTACAGCAGAGAAAATAAACTTTCTTTTTGTATGTTTTCTGTGTATGAGAGAGCTAACCTTCAGGCACCCTCTCCACACACAAGCGAGTCCAGCTGTATCTGAAGAAAAAGCAGACAAAGGTGCAGAAACTAAACTATCATATCAAACGGATTTTGACTATAATTCTTTTGGAAATTCAGCTTTGTGTTTAGACTGTGCCTCAAGCAACGAAACACCCTCTGGGGTTAAGGATGAAAAAGAAGCACTTGATGATTTATCTATCTATACTTATATATGGCAAGGAAACTGTATAAAGCCTTTTTAAGGTGGGCAAAAGTTTGCTTTGTGACCTTCTCTCTTAAAAAAACTTCTGAGTATGACTGACAAGGTAACTGACTCTCTCAGTTAGTTGATCTTTGCTGATATTTTGGATTTTGCAAGGTTATGTCTGTTTGCTGTATAAATGTCATATTAATCTAAGATTTCTTTTGAAAAGACTTTGATTTGAGGCCTCGCAGCACCATTACAGCAGAAAGAGTAGTACCTTTTGACAAACAAACATGAAGTGGGGATGACAGAAGTGATTGTATATGACAAATCTATATCTGTAAGCCATAGATTACTAAAGGACATTAAGAGATGCACTTCAGTGCTATTTATGTGAGCACTGTGTTTGTTCAGACAGCTGTTCTACAGCTGATAACCATTCTACACATCCTGCTGGTAAACTGTAATAAAACTTAATCTGTCACATATCTGTTCCAAGCCTCCCCAAAGGTCAATTCATTTTTTTAGCATAATTATATGATAAGCTAGCCAAGTATAAAGGGAGCTACCTTTATGACATTGAAAACTGTGACTTAAGGCTCAGCTTAACATAGATCTTCCATATCTTTATAAACACACTCTTGCAAAAGTGGAAAGCCATACAAAATTTATTTTAAATTTCTAGTTTTAGTTGTATTGCATTTCTAATCTTGTCTTTTTTTTAAGTGTAGCCTTGTCTTGCTGCTCAATGGAGCACAGATGCTACACTTTAAATACAGGGAAAGATTG
Organism: Haplochromis burtoni; assembly: GCF_018398535.1. Classification (NCBI taxonomy): domain Eukaryota; kingdom Metazoa; phylum Chordata; class Actinopteri; order Cichliformes; family Cichlidae; genus Haplochromis; species Haplochromis burtoni. The sequence goes on along the minus strand of NW_024582616.1, from coordinate 477,997 downwards.
AAAAATTCTGGGGCTCACTCATTTTTAAACCCAGGTTACAGCCCTGCCTGTAAAGTTGGGGATTTTACCTTGTAGTTTGTGAGGACTCACTTGCTGTTTGGCCCTGCCTTAAGTGATTATAAGAGGAAGCTTATTATTATTATTATTATTATTATTATTATTATTATTATTATTATTATTATTATTATTATTTGGCTTCATTTTTCAGCCTCGGATGTGGCCACTTGAAAACTATAAGTACAGTGAAAAAGAAGAATATGAGAAGACAAGTTATTCACATTTATGCAGTAAAAACAGGGCCAACAGAACAAAGTACTTCCAGTTCGTATTAATGCACCTATACAGTAATTGTATGTAACCATGAATCATGAATATATTTTTCAAGCAGTTCCTTCGCTCCATGTCAAGTTTGCTTCAGCGTTTATTTGTGATATAGCCTTGGAAAGAAAATATTAAAGGTGCAGTCTCAAACTCAAGAACACTTAAGACATTTGGAGTGCTGAGGGAACTTCAGATTTGCCACTCACAGGTAATTGGTTGCTGGATTTCCTTCTTGGATGGCCGTAGGGTGAGATTTATGCACGACACGTAGAGTCTGATGTTTCCACGGTTACATCAGTCAGTCGGATTCTTGCAGGGTTTTTTCATCTAGACAGATTTAAAGTATGCCAAATGATCTAATGTTTCAAGAAACGTTATTTCATCTGCAGTAGTTTTTATATAGAAATATAATTGTTGTTCGTTTTCACTTAATTTCACTTGATTTCTAAATTCTGATCTCTGAACCAGGTCCTCAGTATCCTCGGGACAATAAGCAAATCAGTAATTCGTCTGGTAAAATCTTAAAGTTGACCTCACATTACAAATCAGTAAAACAGAGACAAGAAGAAGAATGAGAATATAGCACCTGTGATGAACCATGTTCTTGTTCATGAAATGACAACAAAGAAAACAGAACAAAGAGTCTGTGTAGTCACCACAGAGAGGAGGAAATGTAATTCCTGTGTTATAACAACGGCAACCGGCTTTCATTGCTGACGTCAGTGTCAGCAATTTTGGTGAATCGCAGAATATTGTTGACCTATTGTTGAAGAACATCAGTTTGTTGACAGACTCAACAGTGTCAACCTCTGATTTCTCCAGAGCAACAAGGTGCAGACATGTAGCAAGGGAACATACTACTCTCTGAAGGTAAGTTTGCTGAAAACACTGTAAGCACTGTTTTCTCCATTTTTGTTTTTTGATTCAGTGTGAAATGAATTCTCAGCATTGTTTTGACACTGGCTGGCTGTGGTCTTGAGCAGAGAAAAAACTGCATTGGAAAAACTGGATATGCCAGAAGTCTTGCATGTTTTGTTTGTGTATTCTAAAAAATGGGTTTTGTGTTTTCAGGTTTGAGAAAAGGGGGGATATCTCCCAAGAAACTAGCATTTGTTACAATAAAAAACAGCCCCTCTTCCAGCTCCTCTCATTCTCCCCATGTGCATTTAACTTCTTCACCTGTAATTACTAACGCAGATGTGGCATCTTTTGTTCATGGATGAGGACTGATTACTAGCACAATAGCTGTTTCACAAAGGAGCACTAGAGAGTCATGATGACAACTATGTTGCTGTCTTTCATTTAACAGAATGACTCTAAATGAGTTTTTATGGGTGACATTTTATAATAACCGTAATGCTAAACTGATGGTTATCTATACAGGGTGGGCCATTTATATGGATACACCGTAATAAAATGGGAATGGTTGGTGATATTAAAGTCCTGTTTGTGGCACATTAGTATATGTGAGGGGGCAAACTCCTCAAGATGGGTGGTGACAATGGTGGCCATTTAGAAGTCGGCCATCTTGGATACAACTTATATTTTTTCAATAGGAAGAGGGCCATGTGACACATCAAACTTATTGGTAATGTCACAAGAAAAACAATGGTGTGCTTGGTTTCAATGTAACTTTATTCTTTCATGAGTTATTTACAAGTTTCTCACCACTTATAAAATGTGTTCAATGTGCTGCCCATTGTGTTGGATTGTCAATGCAACCCTCTTCTCCCACTCTTCACACACTGATAGCAACACCGCAGGAGAAATGCCAGCACAGGCATCCAGTATCTGTAGTTTCAGGTGCTGCACATCTCGTATCTTCACACCGTAGACAATTGCCTTCAGATGACCCCAAATATAAAAGTCTAAGGGGGTCCGATCGGGAGACCTTGGGGGCCATTCAACTGGCCCACGACAACCAATCCACTTTCCAGGAAACTGTTCATCTAGGAATGCTGGACCTGGCACCCATAATGTGGTGGTGCACCATCTTGCTGGAAAAACTCAGGGAACATGCCAGCTTCAGTGCACAAAGAGGGAAACACATCATCATGTAGCAATTTCAAATATCCAGTGGCCTTGAGGTTTCCATTGATGAAGAATGGACCCACTATCGTTGTCCCCATATACCACACCAAACCATCACTTTTGTTGTTCCAACAGTCTTGGAGGGATCCATCCAATGTGGGTTAGTGTCAGACCAATAGCAGTGGTTTTGTTTGTTAACTTGACCATTCACATAAAAGTTTGCCTCATCACTGAACAAAATCTTCTGCGTGAACTGAGGGTCCTGTTCCAATTGTTGTTTTGCCCATTCTGCAAATTCTGTGCGCCGATCTGGGTCATCCTCGTTGAGATGCTGCAGTAGCTGGAGTTTGTAAGGGTGCCATTTGTGAGTTGCTAATATCCACCGAAGGGATGTTTGACTAATGCCACTCTCCAGTGACATGCGGCGAGTGCTACGCTGTGGGCTCTTGCTGAATGAAGCTAGGACAGCCACTGATGTTTCTTCATTAGTGACAGTTTTCTTGCATCCACATTTTGGCAAATCCAACACTGAACCAGCTTCATGAAACTTAGCAAGCAGTTTGCTGACTGTAGCATGGGAGATGGGTGGTCTCGTAGGGTGACCTGCATTGAAATCTGCTGCAATGACCCGGTTACTGCGTTCACCAGATATCAACACAATTTCGATCCGCTCCTCACGTGTTAACCTCTTCAACATGTCAATGGCTGTGAACAAAGAGAAACTTGTAAATAACTCATGAAAGAATAAAGTTACGTTGAAACCAAGCACACCATTGTTTTTCTTGTGACGTTACCAATAAGTTTGATGTGTCACATGGCCCTCTTCCTATTGAAAAAACAAAAGTTGTATCCAAGATGGCCGACTTCTAAATGGCCACCATGGTCACCACCCATCTTGAGGAGTTTGCCCCCTCACATATACTAATGTGCCACAAACAGGACTTTAATATCACCAACCATTCCCATGTTATTACGGTGTATCCATATAAATGGCCCACCCTGTACTATTGCTATATTTACTATCTATACTAATATTTAGTTTATTATGATACCATGGTATCAAATGCTGCTATTTGTAGTCAAAGCCTCTCGCGTCTTAAAGATGTGTAAGTATCTCAGTAATGAGACCAGTTGCTCTTGGACCCAAACCATAATCTTTTCCTAAAAGGCCCCTGCTCATTGTTTCTTTCATTTAGCTGGGGAAAGTGACATGACAGCAAAGCAAAGCACAGTGTCGTAAGTACATCTTACTGGCTCCATAGGTATTACAAAGTAAGCAGCGGCAATTAAGTTCTGGTAATCAAATGCACTTGATTACCTGAAGTGTGAACACCTTTACAGTTGGCACTCAGCTGGTCTGGAGGAGTCAAGTGAGTCTTAACACAATTCCAAAATCTTCTTGGGGGTGGGGCAGCATGCAATGTAAATAGCAAAATGGTACAGTTACAAAAACCTGAACATTAGGTTGTTGGAAAAGGTTCTCAGAGAAAGCATTTTATCTTAAAAAAGAAGATAACAGCTTAGCTTTGCAAAGTTTCAAACAAACAAATCACAAGATTTACTGTGTGTATTATTGTAGGGGCTTTACCTTACAGTATTAAGTGCCTTGAGGCAGTTGTTGTCACTGCTGTTGTATATGAATATAATTGAATTGAACTGAAGACTCCTGAAATAATGTTGCTTGGACAGACAAGACCAAAATGGAGATGTCTGGCCATAATAGACAGCACCACTTTTGGTGAAAACCAAAAACAGCATATTAGCACAAACAGCTTATGACTGAAAAGTGATCATTTACATTTGTTTTGCAGCCCCAGGACCTGGGCACCCTGCAGATACTGAGTTGACCATGAACTCCTCTAGATCCCAAAGTATTGGAGAGGCTATCTAGAATACTTAAGCTTTCCCAGAATGGGTGGTGCAACAGGGCAGTGATCCCAAGCATACCAGTTAATCTCCAAATTTACAACAGAATGGCTGAAGAAGAAAGATATCAAGATGTTGCAAAGGCCCAGTCATAGCCAAGACCTGAACCTGACTGAAATGCTGTGGTGGGATCTGAAGAGAGCTGTGCATGGATGCCTGCTCTCCATTACAGGTTTCCTATGAAACAACAGGTAAAACATCACTCTAGAGACCATGTTTATTTCAGTATCAATGCCCAAGCTCAAACTGAGTGGTTATAAAGTGTTAATACTGCAACTTCCAACTTCTACAGTTTTTCAGCCTGCTAGCTATCCTAACATGTTAACTGCTGGTGTCCTGATTTGACTCTTGGCTGCAACCACTCGACTCCCTCAAATCACAGCCAGCAGACATGGACATACCAAGCAGCTCTGCTAGCTATGTTAACAATGTTAAGTGTGAACGTGAGCAAAAGGAATAATGTGATGCTGGTGGGAGTGACATCACAGACTAGCAGCATTTAATTACTTAGCAATATTCTTAATCGTTAATGTCTACTCTGGTCACCAATGTCTTGCTTTTTCCTCTTCCAAAAGGGCAACGGTTATTTTCTTTTAAGCCTAATCATGAATGCCATTTGTAGTGGAAGAGAGTGGAGTCAGCTGGGGCCCCCTTAGCAAGGTTAGGTCGCTTCAACTGTCAACACAAGCTTTGCACATTTCCACTGCTGTAGCTTGCCTCAAGGCTTCCCCTTACTGGCCTGGGGCTCAAGTAGTCGCTTGCCTTACCTGGTGGCACATAACACTTCTGCCTAGTATCATTATTTACAGTTCACTATGTTATGCCATGCCTTATCCTTTAATATTGCTCCTCTATCATGCAGGTCTTTAGTTTTGAGCAGTACTCAGAGAAAAAACTCCTTCTGCTGGCTGTTCATTTTCTGCCACTCTGCACAGCCGTCACCTCATAACAGTGATTTTTGACAAGTGTGTAGATAGATAGCTGGAGGATATGGTTTACAGATTGGATTAACTCTCTCTATTTTCTGTGTGCTGGAAGCAGAACCACAGGTACGACAGACTGAGGTACACATGCTGTTCAGTTCCCCCAAATCTATGTTTTAATCTACAAGCAGCTCTGGCTGTACGGAAATGTAAACCTGTCTGATATGTCTTAATAAACAGTAAATTACTGTGGAAGAAATTAACATATAAAATCGCTTTTTTTAAAAATTTGTTTATCTAATGTCAAACTGAACAGACAGAGGCTTGACACAGGTCCTGTGTGGAATTCCCGTTTTTTATATTGATGGAAGAATGATGTTTACGAGTAACAAGAGCAGTTATTGAACATAATGGTGCTACCTCCCAGCATGTTTCCATTGCCAGCTGGATATGGCATCATTCATTATTTCCTGCAGGGGTTTATTGCAGCTTGTAACTCTGTTGCACCCTCATCAGAGACAGCAGGGCCAGATATGGTAAAGTCAGATTATCATTACTCCTACAGCATCTGCAGCCATTTTCTTCAGCCCGAGCACAGAGGTTAGACTGGGCGGCAAAGAGTGTTTTCCATTATTCTTGCCAAAACAACAGCTGACATTTTCAGATATAAAAATAGCAGGACTGGTTATTTCAACGTGATTAGAGATGGATTTGCATTATCGGTGTGTTTTGTTTTTTTGTGGGTTTTTTTTGTTAGATGTTGAATAGGGGCAGCACGGTGGCATGGTGGTTAGCACTGTTGCCGCACAGCAAGAAGGTCCTGAGTTCAATTCCTCCATCAGGCCGGGGTCTTTCTGTGTGGAGTTTGCATGTTCTCCCCGTGTTTGCGTGGGTTC
>NW_024582616.1:465597-471738 GCF_018398535.1 Haplochromis burtoni | reverse complement strand
CCCCGCCTTTCGCCCTATGACAGCTGGGATAGGCTCCAGCGCCCCCCGCGACCCTGAAAAGGATAAGCGGAAGCGAATGGATGGATGGATGTTGAATAGATGTCCCAAGTATTTTTTAAAGTCTGTAAGACTTATAACGTTCTGTCTATAACTTTCTGTACTGCTCAATGAGCCACAAATTTGAAACTGTATCAGTCATAACATCCATTATATTACAAGTACCAAATTATGAATAAAAAGAAACATTTAAAACCAAATACAATGGCTAAAGATTATGGCTTAAGTCACCTTCTGAGAGACAGATAGATAGGTTTGTAATCACATCTTGTGAGGGTGGGGGGAGGGGGGGGTGGTAGTTTCCATGGCTACAGAATTGACTGTTGACACATTTTGTCTATTTGAAATTGTTGAATGAAAGCAAAAATGAATTGAGCATTCTTTTCACTTAGTTAGGCAAAGTCACCACCATCTGACATTATACATAAGCTAGTATCTTGAATCACGTTAACTAGGAAAGCAGTTTAGCAAGAAAGACAACTAGCATTTAAGTCCAAGGTAAGTACGTTGTAAAGATAAAAGGGAAAATAAAATAAAGGGAAATGTCTAGAAATAACGTAGTGCAATATTAATGCTGCTTTGATTCATTTTACAGCACTTTGTTCCTGTGCTGGGTATTTTAAAGTGCTTTATAAATAACATTGGATTGGATTTTTGCATTGGGATATTATTTTGTCTGTAACGTTGCACATTTGAAAAACCAATTGTTTTTAAGCATCAATTAGAAATAATATTGGAGTTGCTGAATATACACTTGTAGTTGGTTATTTTGTCTTATTGTACTGATACTGCAAAAACAAAACTTGATTCCTACTCTATGCTGATTTTTGGCTAGTTATAACAAGATATACAATGAGTTGTATCACAAACACAAGACAAGCCACATCCATTGTGGATGAAAACACAGTCTAAGGGAGCCAGTTGCTTTTCCTGAAACACATACTCATTCCCAGCTCCTGTAATACGTTATAACAGACCTCTTACAAGTTGAGCTGTTCATTTCCAAAGGTTCAAATGTGCTGCACTCTATGTGGTATCGTCTAGTATTTCACTGTGCTTATCGAAGCATGCAGACAGAGAAAATTATACCATATCTCCTTCCAGCAGAGAATAATTTTTCAACTCACTGTAGACTACATGTGATCTATGCAAGCTTCTGTCAATTCAACTAACTGTCTAGATGTTGCAGGTGTTCTTCAAGCATACAGTTACTAACTATATTTGCATAAATGGTTATATAGATTGTTTTTGTTTATTGTGAATAGCTTATATTTTTGAAAAGGTACATAGGTATCATACCAGTTGTTACCATATAAGGCCATATTATTCATTATTGTCTCAAAAGGATATGCAAATAAGCCTGGAAATTATAGTATGCAGACAGTTGCTAAAAAGTCCACAAGTTAAAGGAAAGCAGTGAGGTGAGTCTATCTATGCAAGACAGACTCAGGTGCTGCAAATGAGAAAGGAGCTGAGGAAAAACAAAGCAAGTAAGCTTCCTGTTCACTTAATTGTAACCTCATAACCTTACTAGAGATGGACCGATCCGATATTACGTATCGGTATCGGTCCGATACTGACCTAAATTACTGGATCGGATATCGGAGAAAAATAAAACATGTAATCCGATCCATTAAATATCACGAAAGCACCTCACAAAACTTGCAACACGCCATAACTCACCTCAGAACGTTAGCACGTCGGAGCAGTATGCATCACGTGATAGAGCGGCTGTGGCATGCGGGACCTGTCAGTGGTCTGGATAGCATTTGGAGCTTCGCTAGCAACCCGGCATTTCATCTCCGACAAAGTTATCCCCGAGAGAAGTAAAGCAAGTGTGTAAGTCCATCTCTGAATGTTTGTAAAGCATTCCTGCGTTAAGCTTAACAAGCGATATATGGAGCGACTGCCTCTTCTTGCTGCTACTTCAATCATGAAACTGCTTAATGATCAGCTGATCGGCTTTTCTGTCGCGAGTCTGTCTCTGTTGTTTGTTTTTGGCCCACTTTGCACCAGAAAGAGGAAACCAGCGGCTGAACAACAGCAGCACGTTTAACCTTGATAAGCTGTTGTTAGAATTTATTTAATATTAATTTCTACTCGATGATCTTTTTCTACGTAGCTGACGCTGGTAACTGTGCAGGGGCGGATCTAGCAAAGTTTAGCCAGGGGGGCCGATAGGGCATTAACAGGGAAAATGAGGCACAAAGACATAATTTTCTTTCTTATTCTCATTTAAAATGTCTAGCTTTTAATAAATAATTATCTGACACCCAAAGTTTTAATTTGATGTAAAATGAATAGAAGTCAATTACTGTATATAGTGACTATTAAGTCTAATATACCCTAGTAAGCTATAGTACTTTTTCCTTTGGGAAGGTACCATCTGTGCAGTCTGCAATTTTGTTGAAGAAAGATGTTGAATCTATTTAATATTTCTTGAAAATTTTTTTATTTCTGTGCATTTTTTTCACACTGCATCAAATTAAGGTTGATTACGTCGATTAAGCATCATGAGGTGGAGCGTGAGGGGTGGTTCCCCATTTTTTATTTATTTATTTTTGTTGTTGCTGGGAGTTGGAACCCTATTAGTTAGGTTGCTTAATATTTACGCTAAGTACTCTTTAAAATACCAGAATAGGGAGGATGGTGTAGGTTTGAGTTTATTAGATTGATCAGTATTGCTGAACTATGAAATATTTTTTTTGCATACAGGTATAACAGAATAGCTTTAGTGTAGTTGTTGTTTTAAACTTGAGTATGAACTTATACAAAATGCAGCAAGATATTTAAAAAACAGTTTTGTTGATTAAAAAACACTATATCGGATTCATATCGGTATCGGCAGATATCCAAATTTATGATATCGGTATCGGTATCGGACATAAAAAAGTGGTATCGTGCCATCTCTAAACCTTACATACCTCAGTCTGGGATATCAGGCTCTAATTGAGACTTATAGAGTTCACATTCCCATATACCCGTCAGCCCTGGTGCATTTTTCAAGACAGGCCTTCTACAGTGCATAAATGAATCTGCTTTGGAGTTGTGAAGCAGCTGGCTCACTGATCTACGAGATAATTGAGTGAGATCACGGAAAGCCAATGCAGTGGTGTTACAAATTACTTTATTGACTTCTTTTTGCTTTCTGCTTTATGTCTGAAGAATGGCTGTGGAAAAAGAGTCGGGCATACATTGTCAAAAGGCTCCAAAACAAATATTGTCTCACATGTATATGGGTTTGAATTCCAGTACCCCGGTTATTGTCAACATTATTTGTCAGATGTTGTCTATACTGCTTAGTTCACTATATATGTTTTCTTAGCTAAACCCTGCTGTCTTACATCACTGTTGTATAGTTAACTTTTCGAACTACATCACATGGCATTGCCGACATTTAAATGGACTGGTGCTGATATGGAGCACTTCTACTCTAACTGAGTGCTTAAATTGCTTTTTACTATAAGCCTCATTTATCCAATCACACAATCACTTTGTTTTTCTATGTCTAAGAGCTAACATCCTCATGCACACTCATAACTCGAGCTTAAGTATTTTGCCTGAGGATACTTAGGCAAACAGACTGGATTAGCTGAGGAATTGATTCAATGACATCTAATCCTGCACTACAGCCAAAAGCTTATTTTACTATTTATTTTGCTGTCTTCATACTGCAGACTTTTGCAACCGCACATTTGGAGTGCGCTTGCCTTCATGTGTGCTTCAGATTAATACAGCATGATTCAACCCAACAGAACATGCTTTTCATTTATTAAATACACAACTGAATGCAGAAACCCACAAACAAGCAAACAACCTAAAGGCCTGGCAGAGCATCTCAGCGGAGGAAAGAAAGAACCTGGTTATACTGTGGGTTCTAGATTTTGAAGAAGTCAGTAACTGGTAAGGATTTTCATCCAAATAATAAAAACAATCCTTACGTTAAAAATTGTGTTAGCTTGTCCAATTAGCCTCATTTTGAGCCTCTGAAAACTACGTATAAAAATGTAATTTCTAAACTGTTAACAAAACACTTTTGTTAAACCCCTTCAACTATAACTGAAAGTCTAACTAAGGACTCGAATTATGAGGCACTGGTATAACAGCGGATCGTCCTGAGCTTTTCCTGATTTTTCTTGTTTGTGTGGATAAAGTAAATTAAACGGGTAGGTTGATACCAAAATAGCAGGCCAATCTTGTCTTTTTTATTGATATGCTAAAGTTTTTTAAAATAATGTCTGAATAATTATTAATGTGGAAATCTAATATATAGCATCTTCAACTCTTAGGGGGGGAAGCTCTTAGAGGTGCAGGAGCTTTTCTGCTTTAAAGTGCTTGGATTTGCCGATAAGGCTAGACGAGCTACATAAAAGCAGCCCACACACCATTTTCCGTTGGAAATTCTTTAGGCCTGAAAAAGGCAATTTACGATTGCCTGTCTTATAAACACAAATGCATTTTTAATGCAATATATCAACACAAATGTCTCATAAACCTCTGAATTATTTCTCTGTGTAAAAAAAAAAGTAGCTCAGTCTGCACTTTAAGTTATTTTGGGATGATATTTCTCTTGTTTTTTGTTCCCATTACTCTGCTGCTTATTTTCATTGATGCGGCCCATAGCAGAGAGTCACATTTAGAAATATAAAACCCCTGTGCTGTGCTGATATTAAAAAGGGTCTCATAAGCTTTTAGAATAGAATAGAATATAGATATATTACAATATATATTAGCAATAATATAGATATGTGAGTATATTACAGAAATGGGTCTATTATGGTATGTTATAATGTACACGGTATGAAGTATGTTGTGAATATTCTATAACTATAAGTATGTACAGGCTGTAGTGAGTACAAGCTATGTACAGGCTTTTTTTTACTTTTACAGTCAAACACTTCAGATATGTCTCAGACCAGATACTAATAGATTGAAGGTTTTAACTGGAAAAACTTTCGCATGACTGCAAAGGAAAATCAGAATTGGATAATCGAAACTCTGGAAACCCTTCAAGGTTTGTTTTTTTCTTTTTCACTAAGAACAACAGACACTTCTCATCAGTATGTTTTCTAATTTTTTATGTATGAAAAATTAATACATCTAAGAAGAGAAGTATGTGATTGTGGAAGCATTGATGTACACATAGCATGACTTTACTGAAACAACAATTTCACTTATTTCAATGCAGTATTAACAACATAATGTGATGTAAAATGCAGAAACTGGAATTAGAAAAAAATTTCAGAATCAGAAAAACTTTATTAATCCCAGAGGGAAATTGGGTTATCATAGCAGCAAATATACAACAGACAACAAGGACTCATATAAAATGAGTGTAGAAACTGAGTTATGACAGATAAATATTACGATAAAAAGAGATATAAGCATAAATATACGCAGAAATATAAAAGGACAAGTATGTGTGCAATATATGTCGTGGCATACAAAAGTGGACTGAAATTTGTTTCCTTAGTTAATATGTATCAAGTCCAACGTAACCTCATAACATAAAAAGGTCCACGGATCCAGAATCAAACTCTTCTGTTCATTTTAATGTGACCAAAGCCCTTTAAAAAGTGTAAAAGCCTTACTGAAATAATCTCCTATGGAGCTTTTGTGTATGTTTTTATGCTCCAAACAAAAATTACAGATATTCTATTTCCTTGCAGCACCATTGTCCAGTAAGTTAAGCTGTAAAAATTGTTTTATTAGTGCTTTTTTTTTTTTTTTTACAATGATTTAATAAGACTGAAGATATGAGTTATATGCCCTGATAAACCTTTTTTTGGGGGGTTGTTAATAATGAGATTTCAAATGCTGGAATGCAGGGGCATCACGGTAGCCTCATACAAAGCCCCAGCAAACAGTGCTGGCAACAATCAGCAGTGCAGATCTGACCAGGGACATTTTTTCCCTGTTTTTTCACTCACTATGTGTTTATAGACCACTCTGAATTTATTTATGAGTTTTTCAAGGTGTTTCTTTGTTCTGTCTTCCTTGCCTGACTCCACACCGGTCGCGGCAGATGGCGGCCCTCCCTGCAAAAGCATTTTGGCAAACTGGTGGGGTTTATATATATATATA
>NW_024582616.1:448008-465577 GCF_018398535.1 Haplochromis burtoni | reverse complement strand
TGTGTGTGTGTGTGTGTGTGTGTGTGTGTGTGTGTGTGTGAGAATTGCATGCCTTCCTTTCCCTATACAGCCTTGTAACAAATTTGTACAAAGTCTAATTACCAAACTGTAACAACACCTAGCTACATAAGTGATTGTTTCAAAGGGAGCAGGGTGCAGGCATTTCACCTTCCACAATTAAAACAAAACAAAAGCAGAGGAATTACTTGAAACCCCAACATTACTCTGCAAAGCAACAATGCACCAGACGGGAGTGAGTCTGCACTGGTCGTGTTTTTTTTACGCCCAAAATATGATTAAGACTAATGTGTTCATACAGCCACTGAATCTTTTGCATGTAAATGTAATTTCCCACTCACACACGTACACAGACTTACACACATCCTGTCTTTCTCCCCTTACCCTCAACTGTTCTCTTCCAATTGGGAGGGGGTTACATGTGATGGGCAGGTTCCAACCTGCCCATCACATGTAATGTTGCCTTTCCTTTTTATTTTCAGTCATCCCCAAAAGGCATCACAAATAGAAGGTCATTCATCCAATCTGCTATTGTTTTTTTTAAACCAATTATCAGTTTTTCTACCACCTCATGATTTATACTGACAGTGTGGGATCGGCTACTGTTGCCTTTTAAAGATAATTGGTTCACAACATGAAAGTTTTACTCTATCCTAAAACACAGATATCTAGTATGTATATGCAATAAATCTTGTTTATACACAGCTATTAAAATCCAAGGGTCAATCACTAAATATAAGTGGCGAAAAACATTTAAGCATGTTTCTCTGTCCAAAAAGTACTCAAAGGCAGTCTGATATAAGACAGAATAGACAGCTCGGCACACTCTGACTCTCAGGTCTCAAGTTAGAGAAAGACAATAATTAGTCAATAATAAATTATACCCACATCATACTGTATTTCAAAGATACCTTACTGGACTGAAGTAAAGGACTTAAAATTTTATTTTTTTTTCTATTGGGCAGCAGGGGGCGACTCCTCTGGTTGGAAAAGATTTCTGCAAACTCTATGTAAGATGCCCCCCTTATTGACCTCAGTAAACGCTTTTCTCATGAGTTAATGCTCTTAATCACCACTTTCATGTCTTATTAAACACATCATGATGTTTATTTTCTAAAGTGTGGTGCCTGCTAGGGTCAAAAAATGAGAATAAGGCTGTATCTGATCACTAGGTAATCACTCAGTTTTGAGGTGATGGCTACTTTCATTTTTAATGTTTTAATCTTTAATCCCAGTCTAAATCTGATCCCTCGGCAGGGATTACATTAAATGAGAAAATGTATTATTAATTATTTAAACCAATCCTGGTTCTTTCCTTTCAATTCACTAAATATTGACTTGTCACAATCTAAGTGATTTTTGACTTATATATATATATGTGTGTGTGTGTGTGTGTGTGTGTGTGTGTGTGTGTGTGTGTGTATAAATGAAGATATTTAAATCATAAATTGAAGCAGAAAGAATACTCAGAAACAAATCCCAAGCTTATCTATATCAAGCTAACAAAATAATTTCCTAAATGAATCACTTATTGCAAAAAGAGACCGCAAGCTCTTTCATTCAAAGAACTCGATTACTTCTAGATTCAAATGAAAGGACCATGAAAGCTCTACGTGTGCAGGAACGCCGGTTAAGACGCACTGACGCGCGGCATGCACAGATGCTCCTCCGCCACTTTACTGATCACCCGTCTTTGTCTGCATGCCACCTAATTTCACCCAAATCTCCCTCACAGGTATCCACATCGCGCTCTCTCATCCAGCTCCCATGCCTCCTCCAACAGTGAGCTCTCCTCCACCCTCCTCCACACGCTCGCTGCTCGCCGCATCCCCGTCTGTCCTGGTCAGCTCCGGGCGCTGGAGGCAGCACATCTGGGGGTAGCATAGGCAGCCGAGGAGGGGTGTGTGTGTGTTGGTGTGTGTGTGTGTGTTAGAGAGAGAGATTTGTTTTTTTGTTTTTTTTGCCACGGCAGCAGCAGCACCCGCATTGCAACACAGGAGCGGCTGTTGAATGTGTGAGGAGCATCTCTCTCTCTCTCTCTCGGTCTCTCTCTCTCTCTGCGCTCCGTGTTTATTGAACAGACAGGTGAGCACGCTGTTCCATTTATCAGGACGTCTCTTCACACGGTCACAGGGAGGGGGTGTTTTGGGTGGAGGGAGTTTTTAAACGCGTCTTGGAAGTTGGGGCTGTTTGTTGCAGCCAACAGGATTTCACCCGGCAGCCTGAAACGGCAGCATCGGACAGGAGCCTGGAATCTTTGCAGCAGCAGCAGCAGACAAGTTCCAGCGGAGGATAAACTGTTGCCTCGAATCAAACTTTGCCTTTGAACTTGCGGGATTTTTCGACCTCTTTCCTCCCGAGCACCCTCCTCCTCTTCTTCCTCCCCCTCCTCCCCCTCCTCCTCTGCCCTCAGCGCTCGGAGGGTCTAGAGATGGAGAGCAGCAGGTGACTGACCGCTCACCGCCACTTCAGGACGCCTGCCGGGGGTTTCACTGGTTCCACTGGGGGACACCCAGGGCCCCGACGAAGGATGGTGAGTAACCTGCGCACTGCGCGACTGATGAGTGTCCTTGCACGCGTACATACGTGCATGTGCGCGCGCGTTACCAAGCGTCTTCTGCTCTTCCCCTCAACTTCCTTACCTCCTACTGTCCCTCACACACACCCCCCCCCCCCCCCCCGCGTCCTTTCCTTGTCACGGGACAGATAATGCTATCTGCACATCAGCTGCGAGCTCTCAAATCACAAGACGGCCTTTCCGAGGGCCACAGCGCTTCACACATTATCTGTTTTAATAGGGAAGTGATCATGTGCTTCACCCTTTCAAGAAAAGAGAGGGGAGAAAAAACTCTTTTAATTTGTGCGCCTTGTGGCGCCTTGTCATGCCTCCAAATACGGAGACTCTTGACACAGTTCTGAGTGGGCCTGAGGCCACCAGTCGCCCTTTTTGGTTTTGTCCGAGTGGAATCAAAGCAGAGCGCTTCCTGTTGCGCAGAGCGTGAACTCTCCGCAGGTCCCGCTACTTAACTGTGATGAATACTTCAGAGTGGTTACACAAGGACCAGCTGTACCTGGATTGTCCCACCAGGGGGCCCAGAGCATCCATGTTACAGGGCTTCCCACACACATTCAGATATGATCGATCTGGGACCTTCTTTAATTCGGTTTGCCAGTTTCTCTCAGTGTGTATCAGTCATCTGATTACACGGCTAAATATGCTGCGACAGTGGGAGAAGTTGGAAAAGTGAGAGCTCTCACATAAGTGGGACTTCTCAGAGGTGTTTCTCGGTCTTGGAACGAATTCTGACATTTTTAAGAACAGAATCTAGCGCCATTATTTACATTTCAAATAAGGAGCTACTGAGAGTTTTGACTTCAAATGAGACATTTCGTGTCATTTTATGTACGAAATTCCTTTGAATTAATGCGATTCGAGAATGAAGTTATCATTGAAACGTTTACGTTTGTTTATATGAAAGGCAAACTGAAGTAGAAAGAAACTGCTTACATGACAACTTTGGTATTCAAGTCTTCTTCCTCTGTGGTCCTGCTAATGTTGTTTAAATATACTGTGTTAAAGGTTGTATTGGACAAAAGCCAGGTAGCACTCCGGGTGTGGCCCAAATGTTGTCACATTTAGCCTGAACTGATGGCACTGATTCACGTGGCTCATGCCATGTGTCCGCGCTGAACTGATGTCAGATCTGTTGCGACAATGAGATTAGATCGACTCCACACAGTGCTAGCTGTAACTCAGATCAAGTCCAGCTCAGGACCATATCTGACCCTCAGTGGTGTAACTGTACCCGAAGAAGCCCAAAATAGGCGCAGCAATGTCTGCAGGGTGTTTCATATATACAGGTGAGCCCTGATCACATGGTTTCTTTTAAATACGAACTGTAGTTTGATTTAATTCATTTTATAAGTTTTCTAGCACTAGTTCACTCTGTATTGTCAGGTAACGAAAATCCTCTCAAAATGTGTTGATCCCTATAAGGAAGCATTTGGTGAGAGTGGGGAAGAAGAATTCCCTTCCTCCAGAATCAGAAGCAGAATCAACATTCATCATATCCGCGATCTAATATGGACATCCAGATTTAGCACAATATGTGAGGTGTCCTAGCTAGTGTGCTGACAGCACATGTATCAAAACAAGTAGTTCAAATGCAAATTTTCTAGTAAGTCTGCAGAAAACTGCATAGCCTGTCAGCTGTCAGCTCACTGACAGGAGGTCAGAGTTATAGTTTGTAGAAGTGCAACACATCCTTTTGTGTGATTGTAGTGTTACTAGAAGTGTGTGTTATATGTATGTTCACAGACACAGAAACCATGAAATGTGATTTATTACTCCTGTGCATTTTGTTTCTTGAGAAACGGCATCGGTTGAGTGACTTTTTCCAAAAACTGTGTCAGCACTCAGTTTAATGGCAAATACATACTCCTAAATATCCTATTTCTGTACACTGACTTGCTGAGATTGTTTTGCTTCTTACCTGCAAATACAAAGCTGATTTTGGCCTTCCTTTCATGAAATTCAATTTGGATTGATTCCATTTTGATCCTCAGACATTATACAGCTTTTTGCAATATCTTAAAAAAATCAGAATTTCTAAGTAGATTACATTTAGAATCTGTTTGGGGTTTTCTGGGGTGGCAGATAATGTCTGTTTTGTTACCATATGGAAAAATTAGTTGTATTCCTGGTCTTGGACTCAGATTTTTTATTTGTGTAGATCAAAACTAACTGTGAATAAGTTTAACATGCACAAAATCTCCATGCTCATAAACATAACCCTAACCCTAGTGCTTCCAGTCTGATAAAAAAAAAAAGGGTGGGAGGTGGTGCCGATGTGGAGGTCCCCAAACTTTCACTAATACTGGGTACCAGTGCTGGGACATAAGTTGCATTGCACTTGCTGTTGCCACAGCTTCGTTACACTGTGGTGTTTAATGTGTCAGATGTCTGGGACAAAGGCAATGTGATTTCCGGTTGCAGCTGCATCAGAACAGCACAAGTAACAGAGTTTTGAATCCGTAGCTAGCAAGTGGGTATCCTATCTTTTGCTTCCTAAAAGCTTTACTCAGTGAGCACTGTCTTTTAAACCTGCTGAATATCTCCAAAAGTGAGAACACATCTGATGAAAAGAACCTCTTGCTGTGTGCAACATGTGAGAAAAGACCTGACCTGATTCTTACCATTGTTGTTTGTTTGTTTTTTAAACATAAACTATGATTTAAAAACAGCAACTGAAATTCAAATTTCATATTCAAAATTCAAAACAGCAACTGAACTGCTAATAACACTCGCTCAACATCTCACAAACACAAGATTATTAAAAAAAATATTTCCTTGAGCTGTGGTCTTTGCTTGGGAGGATGAATGAACTTACCAGTTCCTCTAGCCCCTCTAACCTCCAGTGTCTTCCTGCGTCCTCCTTTTTCCTGCAAAACTGCACTTCATGTATCTGCAGATGAATCTATAGATAGGATAGATAAAATAGAAGTGATACCATGAGACTGTTGCCGTGTAAGCATGCTGAAAGGATCGATGGTAGTATGAATCACAAGTTTTCAAACCAGCGGTCTAGGCTTTGAGTATAATGGATTCTACATTCTTTTATCTCACCCTTTGGTTACTTTAAGCCTTAACATAACCAAAGGGTGAGATAAGGTATCAATGACAACTTAGGAAAGATTCAGAGTTTGGATTAGAAGACCCCTTTTAGCACTAAACCTGTGCGTCCTATATACTGTTTGTGGCTAATTGGTAGTGAGACTGATTTCATTGTTCCATAGCTGGACACTTTGTATCAAATGCCTAATGACAGAGAGGCAGTATTGAGAACGGGCTGGCACAAAGCACACTGCCAACTAAAATACATTACTAAAGTTAAAAGGACATTCCTTAAACATGTACGGGGTAAACACATTGTGTAAGTGTGATCGAGTTGCTCCTTGAGTTGTGAAATGAGACCAGTTCTGTATTAGGAAACCACAAATCTTGCCCTGCATGTTGGCTTTCTCCATGGTTCTGTAAAACATTTACTTCCCTTCAGTCACGGGCTCTTTAGACACATTCCATTAACGCCGTAGTTGACATTTAAGTGTGAAACAATTAGGTGAGGCATCAGCCGAGCTGGCAAAGAGCCACAGGTCTGCACTGCAGGCCTGGAGGGAGTTTTCACTTCAACATATCACGACTCTAATAGAGTTGTCCACCAGCAAATAAAGACTGAGTGTGTCAGTGGACGTGCAGCCCAGAGTGTGTGATGGATTTTCCTTTAAAGTTCACCACTCGAGGGATAGTGTGAGTCTTGTTGAGACAGGAAGAGAGAAAGGTGCAATGTGGTGGTGGTGGGGGGAGGGTTGGACTGCTCCCAGTATTTATTATTGATCTTTGAATCTTGCTTCTACTTTGATGGCCTTAAAGAGTGAGCCAGAGTGTGCTGCATCATGAAGTGCTCGAACACGTGAAGTGAAGAGGAGATCAGACAGACTGTTTTGTTTTCAGCTACTTCTGCTAACAGAAAGTGTTCGGGTGCCTGGGTCGTTGACCCAGAGTTTTGAGTTTTCATTATTATTGTACTTTGATTTTTGCCTTTATTTATCATTTCTAGTCTTTTGGTTTCTTTGTCAGAGTTGTGCCTTCTGGTTTCTGTTCTGTTCCATAGTTGCTGTATCCCTGTGTCAAGTCTGTGTCTCTGTGTTATGTTTCCTGTTTTACTTTGAAGGTCTATGTTTTATGTTAATGTGTCTGGTTTTGCTTCCCCTGTTTCGTTAGGCTTGATTTGCCCCAGCTGTGTTTCCCTCCTGTTACCCATTCCCTGATTGCCCCCTCTGTGTATTTAAGCCTTGTGTTTCCCTGTGTCAGTGTTGTGATCTACCATCATATTGTACTGTGTGTGTTAACTCTGCCAGCCTGCCAAGTTAATTTATTTTGTATTCTAGTTCAGCCAGTTTTCTGTCTTGCCGTCCAGCATTAAAGCTGTATTCAAGTTCACCTTTTGTTTCCATGAGTCTGTATTTTGGTTCCTTTTCCTGCCTGCACACAGCCTTCACATGACAGAAAGGCAGTTTTAATGAAGTTCATTTATTTGGGGCGGGTTGGGGTCTAGAAATAAGAGCTTAATTGAGATTGGTTTAATTCTACATTGCTATTGTTGAGAATAGATTCCTTAATATACTTCAGAGTTAAAAAGAATATAGTTTGTGATTGCTCGCAACATTATAATATTGCGGTTAATGGGTGTAAGAATAGAAAATAGGCCTGGGATGGGAACAAAGAACTGGGGTGCAGGGCAGGAGGACAATCAACCCCCACACCCCCAGGGCAGGAAGCAAGAGTTACTGAGAGTGAGGGGCAGACAAAGGGCAAACGGACACTACCTAAAAAGGAGATGGGGGTCAGGGTGTCAGCATCCTTGGCCACTGTACTAGTGTATTTCCATTGTAGGGGGGAGGAGACCAGAGGTTATAACTGTAACTGTTGTGTGGAGTTCTTTAGATCAGCCTTTAGCATAGGACTGCATAGGAATGCAGTGTGCTGATCTCCAGATGCGTCTGTAAGAATAATGGGTAATAAAAGGATTGTGTAAAACATGGAAAATCTCAGCGTGATCTCTACCAGGACCAAAAGGATTGCAGAGACCGGCGTTGTCTCAACACTCTCTAAAGAGCTAAGTTAGCCTTGTGTGTCAGTGTGTTCATGTACATGTCTGTGCGTGTGCAGTGTGCAATGCCACTGGCATTCCTGTTTAATTGGAGCTAGAAAATCATTTCCCTTGATTGCTTGCACACTCACTGGGACACAGCTTAGATGGATTGTATTGTTCCACAAATTACATTGTTTTTTCCTCCACAGATGGGGCATTGATGTTCTAATAAACACATGTAACAGAGATACTCGGAGCCAGAAGCCCACCCATGAACATGATAAAACATGATTTTAAAAAATAGTCTTGCTGATATTAGATTTCTGAGAAAGTATATACATAGTCATTTAATGCCATAATACAATCTGAAAGCCTAACAAGCTCCTGTTATTCAAATCAAGATTACAGCTAGCTATAAGCTATACTATACGCTTCTTCTGGGCTATATTCTCAGCAGCATATTAAACATATCAGGTCCCCATAAGGAGAATCATGTGCTAACGGCTGTCTAAATGACTCAGGTAAAGTTTGTAGCATGCGTGCTTGTTGTTTTTGTCTGCTTCCACTTGTCTTTGCACTAGGATGATGCCGGTGTAAATGTGCAGTCATATTCATTCCCACTAGTGTTGTCAGTGTTAATCTTGTTAAAATGACATTAACGCCATAACGCAGCAAATCTCCATTAACGAGTTACCGCGGATCGCCCCGTGCGTGGGGCTGGACGGCATCAACACGTTAACAAGCTAACTGCGCTAACACACTAGTCCCCATCAATTGAGCATTGCGTGGCACAGCCGACATACTGTTTTACGTTTGTCCATGACGCGCTTACCATCAGGGTCATGCTTCACATGAAAACCAAGATAGTTCCAAACGCCAGATCTGAATGAGGGTGGGGGAGGTTCAATTTCGAGCTTAGCTTCTGTCTTACTAGCTTGCACTGCGCTCAATGGATCTGCACTCGACAGTTCAGCCTAGGCGGAGTAGTCGAACGCAGATTCACTGAGCGCTCAACACAGACAGCATCGTCAGAAGAAAAGTTGATAAAATAAAATAAAAAATTTGTATTGTTTGATACATACGGTATGCGTACCGAACCGAAAGCACTGTATCGAACGGTTCAATACCGATATGAGTATTGTTGCACCCCTAATATATATATATCCCTAACTCCCTAACTTAATCCCTAACTTAATTATAACCCTGAAAAGAAATGAGAGGTACAGAAAAAATGGCCTCAGCTGCCACATTTGAGGGAGGATGATTCATTCTTAAACACTGCCAACTCCTGAATCACCTTATTTTCAGGTGAACCTGTTCACTGTGAATGGTTTTAATCTGTAGTGTAAGACCGGGGGTCTCCTTTTTTGGGCATATATATACTTATTCCATCAATCCAGAGGCTGCAAGTAAGTTAGGGGGTCCTCAGGTGTAACAGTCATTATTCTGGGGTCGCTTTGAGAGCCAAGAAAGAGAATTTATGGGGATAACAGTGAGTCCACCTCCCAGCATATAAATACCTTCCTTGTAAACATCAGTGAGGGTGTTGCTGAGAAATAAAGCTCTTTTTGTCTGGAGAGCATGCACACAATGCAGATGCTATACACACACAATGTAGTCATACCTGCTTCTTTCTTGCAAAGTGACTCTCACACACACACACGGACACACCTGGACCCACGCACATTCTTATAGATCAGAGAATCTTTATTTCCTTTAATTCAATCATCTCAACGCCTTTAACCTCAGCAGAGCTCAGGCAGCTTGCACAAGGTCACCATTGAATGGACATGAGTAAATGCTTCAAAATACAAGGAATACACTCTTTTACACACTTGTCTTATTTGCTAACTCAACAGTCAGCTGTTCACCGTACCAGAACAGCACTAAATGAAACTAGTATAGAGAATGACAAGCCGTATTCAAAGTAGCAGCAGGTCATACCAGATGCAAGTCTTTGTTCCACTCTTTGTCTTTGCACGTGACTTAGATAAAGTAGATTTTGCTGACAAGGATTTTCAGCTGTTTGATTATTAAATGGATTAAGTGGGATAACTCCCAAAACAAATAGACATGCTGCAGAAAAGAAAGAAAGAGCACCCTGCTGTGTGCAGTGAAACCAAACTACACACAGCCTCCTGAGAGGTTGGGAGGCTGTGGAAAAGATACGTTGATTTTCAAATCATTTAAATCATATATTGAAGTGAAATTGGACCAAAGACATACATGGGTATAAAAAGAGAATCCCCTAAGGGAAGATGGATATTGATATGTTTATAATAATATATATTGGGGGGTTTTATTACAAAAAAATGGGCAAGTCAAAACTCTAAAATATGAGAAAAATACATACATAAACAAGATCCAGAAATACCCATACCTTCTTTGGACCTATAACCTCATTTAAAATGGACTGAGATTAAGTGGAAAATCTGAAAATCATTTTGGAACGCATAGATGCTGTGCCCTCCAAGCTAAAGAGGAGAGGGACACTAGCTTTTTATAAGCACACTGTGATGATGGTGCACACTAATGCACATGGAATTGATAGCACATCTGCAAAGGGCTCATTTAAAATGGATGACACATATATATTTTGTAGCAACACACTCTGTCATCCAGATGTTTCTTTTTTCTCTTCTATAGATGGTATTGCTTATTTCAGTAAGACAATACTGAACCTCTTCCTGAACGTACTGCAGGTTTTCAAAAGTATAGAAATTGGACTGCTGACTGTTATAAGAAGAGATTGGGGGGGGGGGAGAAAATGCTTTTTACAATTAAAAAGAAAAATGTAATGGTTTCCCACCTCAAAATAGGATAACTGATCCCTTATAGTGGCTGGTCGGGACAGTTCTAAGACATCAAAACTGCTCTGGGTCAAAACTCAAATGCCTGAAAATGTCACGGGTGTAAGTTAGAAGGGAACCCCTTCTAAAACAGGAAGAGCAGCAGGGGATGATCACGGGAACAGAAAGACATGTAAAATCTGGTTAAAATAATTAATAAAATATATACTTTATTTACAGCATAAAATGTATCCTGATCAGGGGAAAGAATAATTAAAAGAATGTAAAACTAAACAAAATAAAAAAGAAGAAGCTCCAATAAATACAATAAAAGCATGCAACACTAAAATACACTCAACATTAAAACACAATAAAGCATGCAACACTAGATAAGAAATCCTTCTTCCCTGGATGACAGAAGCTCAAAATCAAGATGCTTGTTTGTTCTCTGATCACTAAGCAGATATATGATGTCACATCAGCTATTCTGTTTTGGACTTGAATTAGGCACTAAAGGCTCTTAATACTCTGACAGCCTCTTCAAGCTGCTTGTCACAGCTGGTGCCATTGATAAATCTGATGATCACAATGGAGGGCAGCCAAATTAACAGACCTTTTATCTTAAAGAGCTGACATGTATAATGGTGTGACTTTAGAGTAGCACAGTGTGAGAAGTATGGAGTGTGAATATAATTGTGTTTGAGTTTAAGAAACTTTAGGAGGCAATTTATTACACTGTAAAAAAAAAAAAAAAAAAAAAAGAATCCCTACAAGCATGCTATAATCTGCTGTTTTTATATGAGGAAATTTTCCATATTGGAATTCACAGAAGTATCCATAATTGGTAGGGAAATTGTACAGTAAATTTACAGAATTACATGTATTGAGGTTGATAGAAATGTAAAAAAAAGTCAGCAGAAAAACACATAACATTTTGGCAAAAAAAATTACCAGTATTTTACAGATTATTTACAGTGTGTCTTATAGAGTGACTGATCTTTAAAAAAAAATCATCTCCTGCTTCTGACAGTTGTCTTGCTGAAGTGTCTGTAATCTCAAAGCAAACGGTTTGCAAAATTATACACACTGCATTTAAAATAGGCTACCTCTCTCCTCCAGTTGTCATTGCACATTTCCTGCAAAGCTAGTGACAGGAAAATCGCGAGTGCTTTGTGAACCTAGACAGTGTGCCCGTCTGGCCCAGGGGATTTGTGGGATGATTTATTCAGCGTAGCTCAGCTGATGGGAGAAAGAAAAAAAAAAAGAAGCTCATTCATATGCAGCTAGAAAAGTTTGTTTGACAGCTGGATAGAACCAGTGCTAATAACAAATGGAAAAGAATAAAGAAAAACTGAAAATGTAATAGCAAAAAGGCTCCAGTGTCCAACTCCCAGCATTTTCATAGCTTGAAATATGACTGCACCCTCACGGTGCTATGTGCTTTGTTGTATACCGGGGAGGAAACTGGAGTCAAAAAGTGTTTGTTGAGTTTGCAGTGAGGGCTGCAAAAAGAAAAAAAAAATCTACCCCAAGCTTACTGGTTCTTCTAGAGTGTTTATTTACATGTGCACATTTATACTCTCAGGCTGATATTTATTTATAACACCGTTTGGCAATGCATGTGATAGTCGTGATGATAGACTGTTACCTGCACTGTGTATTGCTGTTTGTGTGTGCGCTTTAATCACCCTGCAGCGATGCTAATGTAGTCACAGAGTCACAGGGTCACATTACAGAGTCTCACCTCAAAAGATAAAGCTTATCATGCCAGGGTTCAGCCTTTTCTTTTCTTTAGATCACAACTGAATCTACAGCGTGGGCCATTTATATGGATACACAGTAATAAAATGGGAATGGTTGGTGATATTAAAGTCCTGTTTGTGGCACATTAGTATATGTAAGAGGGCAAACTCCTCAAGATGGGTGGTGACCATGGTGGCCATTTAGAAGTCGGCCATCTTGGATACAACTTATATTTTTTCAATAGGAAGAGGGCCATGTGACACATCAAACTTATTGGTAATGACACAAGAAAAACAATGATGTGCTTGGTTTCAATGTAACTTTATTCTTTCATGAGTTATTTACAAGTTTCTGACCACTTATATAATGTGTTCAATGTGCTGCCCATTGTGTTGGATTGTCAATGCGACCCTCTTCTCCCACTCTTCACACACTGATAGCAACACCGCAGGAGAAATGCCAGCACAGGCATCCAGTATCTGTAGTTTCAGGTGCTGCACATCTCGTATCTTCACACCGTAGACAATTGCCTTCAGATGACCCCAAAGATAAAAGTCTAAGGGGGTCAGATCGGGAGACCTTGGGGGCCATTCAACTGGCCCACGACGACCAATCCACTTTCCAGGAAACTGTTCATCTAGGAATGCTCGGACCTGGCACCCATAATGTGGTGGTGCACCATCTTGCTGGAAAAACTCAGGGAACGTGCCAGCTTCAGTGCACAAAGAGGGAAACACATCATCATGTAGCAATTTCAAATATCTGTCACAACGGGACTGCACGGACTAACACGCAGGCTCTAAGTTTTGAAAACACAAGAGTCTTTATTACAGCAACACCAGGTGATCTATTTACAAAGGTGAGAGGAAAGCCAGGCTCTGGGGGTCCACACACAAATGGGGAAAGACACAGAAAGACCACACACACTCCATCCACGCCTCACGCTCCTCTTCACACTCCACACACACTCGATCGCTCGGGAAACACAAGGGTTGGTCCAGGGAATCTGTACACAGAGACACGAAGGGATTACAAAGGAAGATCGCTGAGAAACACTCTAGAGTGAACTGAGCTGGGATTACACTAACGAGGGTCGGCAACGGTCCAGCGACGAGAAACACAGAGCTGCCATCTTAAAAAGGAGCTGGAACAGTCTCGTGATGAGCCACAGGTGCGTGATTGCGACCAGGTGTGTGGGCCAAGGGCAGGAGCCCACAGGTGAGCTCCGCCCAGGCAGAGGGAGGAGGGAGAGAGAGGAAGGGAGAGAGCAGGAACAAAAATGAAAATAAAAACATATGTAGCCATACTGAGCTGACCAGGTAGGCACAGGGACCCTGAAAATATCCAGTGGCCTTGAGGTTTCCATTGATGAAGAATGTACCCACTATTGTTGTACCCCATATACCACACCAAACCATCATTTTTGTTGTTCCAACAGTCTTGGAGGGATCCATCCAATGTGGGTTAGTGTCAGACCAATAGCAGTGGTTTTGTTTGTTAACTTCACCATTCACATAAAAGTTTGCCTCATCACTGAACAAAATCTTCTGCGTGAACTGAGGGTCCTGTTCCGATTTTTGTTTTGCCCATTTTGCAAATTCTGTGCGCCGATCTGGGTCATCCTCGAGTTTGTAAGGGTGCCATTTGTGAGTAGCTAATATCCGCCGAAGGGATGTTCGACTAATGCCACTCTGCAGTGACATGCGGCGAGCGCTACGCTGGGCTCTTGCTGAATGAAGCTAGGACAGCCACTGATGTTTCTTCATTAGTGACAGTTTTCTTGCATCCACATTTTGGCAAATCCAACACTGAACTAGTTTCACGAAACTTAGCAAGCAGTTTGCTAACTGTAGCACGGGAGATGGGTGGTCTCGTAGGGTGTCTTGCATTGAAATCTGCTGCAATGACCCGGTTACTGCGTTCACCAGATATCAACACAATTTCGATCCGCTCCTCATGTGTTAACCTCTTCGACATGTCAATGGCTGTGAACAAAGAGAAACTTGCAAATAACTCATGAAAGAATAAAGTTACGTTGAAACCAAGCACATCATTGTTTTTCTTGTGACATTACCAATAAGTTTGATGTGTCACATGGCCCTCTTCCTATTGAAAAAACAAAAGTTGTATCCAAGATGGCCGACTTCTAAATGGCCACCATGGTCACCACCCATCTTGAGGAGTTTGCCCCCTCACATATACTAATGAGCACAAACAGGACTTTAATATCACCAACCATTCCCATTTTATTACTGTGTATCCATATAAATGGTTAACCCTGTAGTATAAACTTTAAAAATACCTTTTCAAACTCATACTTATTATATGAAACCTCACCATTATGGTTCAATGCCAGTGCATAGAGTAGCCTGCTGAATTATTGTTTCTGAATTAAAGTGTATTAAAAGACAGGAGAAAGGACCTAACCACAAAATTTTACCTTGACAATTTCAAATTTACAGGCTCTCAAAATACAGAGGGGTGGATTGAAATATAGCATTTTGTGATCCCTCACTGCAAAACATATGAAGTTTTCAGGGTTGGAAAACACATTGAAGCAAGTTATCACATATGAAAGTTTTCTTTTTTTTAACTGCCTAACTTTTAACTTTCTAACTTTCTAACATCTTCTAGCGGTCTAGTTTGTGACAGTGAAAAGAATTTTCTAAACCACATTTTGCAGTAAGTCTGACATTATTAGTCATTAACGAGTCCAAATTTCTTCGGTTCCCAAACTCAAACACTGTGGCATCACTGTAGGTTAAAAACTGTTTAAATTCGTTCATCTTTCATGAAAAGGATCTTGGCTGTTGTTCAGGTGCTACGAAAAAGTTAATATTCAAATATTCATTATTAAGAGGATTAGTGAAGTTTAATGGAGTTTGATAAGAGCAGGAAGTTAGCTCGCTAGTTTTCACCTAAAGATGATATACCCTGTTCTGACTCAGGGATTTCCAAAAAGTAAAAATGGACAGCTCTGCTATCACTTCGGACATAAATGAAAACAGAAAATTAAACAGCAATGTTTGTAGGTTCAAGGTTACTTTATTTATACCTGTAAGTAAATTTGATAGCATATTAGGAAGGTTACTGAAGTTGAGCTAGCTGGCATATAATGGCATGCTACCTGGCGGCTAGCTACAGAGCTATTGCTAGGATAATATAAATACATTACAACTTTAAAAATGGAGAATGAGCGTTAACTTAACAAAAGTTAATGTGAGAATCCCTGATGGGCAGAGATAAATACAATCATATAACAGGGAAAAAATGCAGAAAACAGGCCACACTTCAGTCGAGGGAGCATCTAAGATGATCCATTCCCAGAATGAGGTTAGTCATTAATATGATTTTGGATGTCTCACTATAAAAATTCCTAAGTTCGATATACCCATTCAAAGTTTGGTTAGCCTTCGGGTAATTCTTTTCTAAAGCATTCAAGTATTTGGTGTCCACCAAACTGTGAGCCCATGGGCTAATGTTACAGCGCAAGGTTTTAAACTTATATAAAATCAAATATGATATAAATAATTAGAACACATTAAAAAGACAATAGCCTTAATGAATGCAGTAGGAGCTACTAACAGTAGATATAGACAACTAAATAATTGAACGCTGAAACTTCAATCACATCTTTCAAATATTTTAAAACCCCTGTGGTAATGAATGGTGCCAAAAACTACAAAACTTGTATTATTAGACCTAACTGTATTCAAGTAGTTAGTGTATGTGCAAAATGTGACTAATGTTAAGTGTGCTTGGTTTCAGGATAGGGTTAGAGTCACACTGGGGAAAACAGCAGCATGGCCAAATTTTCCATTGGCTTTGAAATGTTTGCTTTGCAGATAGTGACCAGGTCTGTGACTACTCACAGTTAGTTGCAGTCTGCCATTTAACTTTAGTGCTGTAAGATGGTGATAAAACATCAAATTGGCAATTGCATGGGGTCACACGTACATGCAATCTACTTGTGATGATACTGGCAATTAACTGTGATCATTTGGCAAAACTCAGAAATCTGATCAAACAGATGAAACAGAAATTCTGAATTCTTCCAGAAATAGTGACGTAGGAGCTGCAGGAGTCATTTATTTGCAAAATGACATAGATGTACTCAGCAACTTTCCGCTTATATATGAATATAACCAGAATATGACCAGCATCGAAGCCCCAGAATAACCCTGATTGATTGCAACATGCTGACAATCTGTCTGAGAGTGATTGCAGTCAGTCTGAGTCAGGCTTTGGAGACAGGTTGTCACCCACCAGATAAACTGTGCAATTGCCTTGCAGTTGAAAGTGGTCTCCCAGAGGCATGCTCAACTAGGTGACCAGATAGTGTCAATTGGTCTCCAACAGCACAGAAAAAAAAATCAGTGCAGTCACCTTGCAACCACCAGTTTTTTTACTCACAAGCTGGTCACTGTACCATTCTCACTCTAATGTGACTGAGACAAAAGAGGCTTAGGATGTGCATTCACAGTATAAGATGTTATGGAGGGTCTGCAGAGAATGATTGCTAGTCAGTGAGAGCATGACAGAGCAAAAGTTAATGGAGAGATACAAAGAAAGACAGCACTGTGATAATTTTATCTTCAAGTAGTCTGAAATTGATTTTCAAGGTTCTTGGAAAGACAGTGGGCCTCGTTCATCAAACTGCCTTTTGTTACACTGCCAAACTGCATATTTATCAGTTTAGTCTTTGTTGGAGCCATAAACAAAGGTCCAGCTCTGTTCTGTTTACAGAAACTCATTTGAAATTGTATTTGAAAACCTACTGGACAAGAAATCTTTAAAGATTACCTATGCCAAGTCTTTCAGGCTTATTTATATCCATAAATTTCCTATGAAAGTGACTTCAAAACGCAAATTTCTGTCATATGTATGCTCTTATAGTGCTCATACTAAAAATGGTCAAAGATTTACATACATTTTTAGAGTTCAATGCATGTAGAAGTGCTTCCTTTGAGCCAAACACACAGGATTTAGGCTCACCAATCAACAATGTTTTTTGTGTTTTTTTACTCTTGGCTTTTTTATAATATCATTGAGATTATACGTCCCTTAGTGTACCCATCTCAGTAACTCAACCAGATAACTTCTAATATAACTGAGAACTCCCAGGATGTAATGCTAGCATTTTATGGTCAAATTGTAAAAGCAGTAATCAAGAATTGCTTTAGCCATTTTACATTTCACTCTTTTGAGTTTTGTGCAGTGAGTTTAACAGGAAGTGGATTGGCTCTTAGACTGACTCTAACACACCTTTGGCTTTCAGGGCAAAAGCCCCGCCAACATTCCATTCAAACCTATCCGGTTGTTAAGTGATGACGCGACGAATCCTACTTCCGGGCCTAAAGTAGTCTG
>NW_024582616.1:430010-433322 GCF_018398535.1 Haplochromis burtoni | reverse complement strand
CAGCTGGTTGAGTACAGAAGAGAAATATAAACACTCTTAGCTGATTATTATATGAATAATAAAACCTTTAAAAGCAAAAATACTCTGACAAGTATCTTTATTCTTGTCTTGCAGTTACATAAACACTCAGCCACAATGAGCCTTAGGCTACGTCCACACATACCCAGGTATTTTTGAAAACGCAGATTTTTCTATGCGTTTGCACCTTTCGTCCACACGTAAACGGCATTTTCGGTCACTAAAAAAGGAGATTTCTAAAAACTCCTGCCAGGGTGGATATTTTCAAAAACTTTGCATTTACGTGTGGACAAGAAAAACGGAGGAAACGCAGAAAACGCAGCGTCAAAGGTGTGCGCCTTTTTTGATGTCACACTGCACCACGTTATTGTTTCGGTGAAATGAATTTCTACAATACTGTTACTGTTAATTTTACTCTCTGCAGTGTTTAAATGCTTACATATGCACACACAGTTATTGTCCCTCCACACATACGACTCTGCTTCTATGCCCCATCTTTGTTTACTATTTCCCACCGAGGCTTCTAGACTTCTGATTGGCCAACATTTCTACACGGTTAGGAATATATCGCCACCTGTTGCTTTGGCATGTTCCTAGCAGCGTTTTCCTTCATTTCTGCGTTTACGTGTGGACGGGATTATTTTTTTAAAAATACCCGTGTACGTGTGGATGTAGCCTTAAAAGCAGTCATAAAGAATTGTTTTAGCGATTTTGCAGTCCACTCTTTTGAGTTTTGTGCAGTGAGTTAACAGGAAGTGGATTGGCTCTTAGACTGACTCTAACACACCTTTGGCTTTCAGGGCAAAAGCCCCGCCCACTTTCCATTCACACCTATTGTTTATGAGGAACAGCCAACCAGAAGAAAGTTGACTTAAACAGAAACGCATGGACTCACCTGGTTTTTAGACAGTGAATAAATAAGCATTATTGTGTGCACTGTAAATCATACAAAGCCATTCTATTAGAGTCCAAGAATAAAAGTCCAAGCAGAATAAAGAGTTTAAGACTATTATTATTGGTGTTTTCCATGTCATGAAGATTGACGTTTTTTAAAAAGTTGCGAGCTGATTCTGACATTTAACTAAGAGGATCACTGTTGTATTGCCCTTGTCTACGTTAAATGAATTTGATTGATCTTTCCATTCATCCATCCATTTTCTGATGCTTACCTGGGTTCAGTTTGCAGGAGCGTCTAGCAAAGAAGCTCAGACTTATCTCTTCAAGGGGAACCTCCTACAGCTTTTCTAAGGTGACCTCTAGGTAATCAACTTTGTTACATCTATAGTGTCAAAAGTGACCACCATAGTAAAGAAATGGCAATCCCCCCACACCCCCTTTGGCCTCTGACCCCCTGAATGGCCCACTGAATGACCAAATAAATGAAAGACCCACTGAACAACCCATTGAACTACCCACTGAACTGAATTTGGTGGTGAAAAATGTTTTTTATGTTAATTGAAGAGCTGTTAAAACTGACCAGTCAATTGTGACCGGGAACACAAAAGTAAGGGGTGGGGATGCACACAACCAGCTAGTTTTACACCTGAACCACCTCAACTGGTTCCTATTGATGTGGAGGATTAGCAGCTTTACTCTACTCCCTTCTGAAACATTAAGCTTCTCACGCTATCTCTACGAGAGAGGTTACCAAGGACTGTCCTATGGCCTGCTCATAGATTTTCATGAGTGAAAAACCAAGGAAAGACTGTGGATTTGCCTTAATTGACAGGCACTTCTTCATTGTTTTTTGCTGGTGAAACAGGAATTGGTCTGTTTTAGAAAATAAAAATGTTATAAGTAGGGGCGGATCTAGAAGGGTGGCATGGGGTGGCAAGTGCCACCCTAAAATGATCTCTTGCCACCCCAAGTGCCACCCTAGTTTTGCATATGACAGTGTTGTTTATTAAAATAAGATAGCATTAACACTTTGAGCGTAGTTACAGTTAACAGTGAACATAAATGCTAAAACTGAATATATTGCATCGTGTTACCAATGTTCCCTCTAATTTTTCATGTGTCTGAGCGAACACACAAGCTCCCTGAGCCAGCATCGAATCCATTCAAGTTACATGGTTTATTAAAATAATCAAATTACAGCATTTACATTTATGTTAGACTACTTTTAATTAACTGCTTTAGCCCACTTATAATGAAAATTAAAAAAAAATCTTGTCCATGACCTGTGTAGTATGTTAACACTATTGGAAGTAAAAATAACTTGAACTCCAAATTTGAAAACACAACTTTCTTTCTTTCTTTCTTTTTTATAAAGCTCTGACTTGTATTATGAGTCTGTAGTCTGGGAGAGAGTCCTGTAACTCTCTCTCTGCAAACTATAGTATATATTGACCAATGTTGGGCAATTAGGTATATAGTTACTTCTTCAAAAAAGTAACTGAGTTTTGCAAACAACAAAGTTTTTTGCAGCTGTTTACCTAAAAATGCAGCAAAGGCGTTTTTTAAATAAACATTTCAAACTATTTACAGAACAATCAGCTGTTCTGCATCAAATTTGATGCCACACAAATTATTCGTGCCACTCCAAAAAATAATTTCTGTCCACTATGAGATAAAGGAGAACAACAGCGCAATTGTGCACGCGCGCAGCTTAGAGGGTGCGTGTTACCCACCTCCACCATTAACAAATGGTTCAGCCAATAGTGCAGATCGGCTTTTTTCTTGTTTTCAGTAGCAAGTGATGCTTATGATTGTGTCAGAGCACATTTTGAACAACACCATGGGAATTTCAGATTTTACACAGCTGGTTGGTTGTTGCACTCTGGAAATGGAATAAGGGTGAGTGTTATTAACCCTTTGGGGTCCACGGACACGGTGCACCTCCAAATCACATGACTGATTCAAGCTGACATAACAACAAGCTGCAGCCACGCTGACACTTTCAGCCCGTGTTGAAAGTTTGAACTTCCAAGTTTTAAAATTTTAATTACAGGCCAGTAAATCCAGAGTTATGATATATGTATATACAGTGGAACCCCGACTTATGAATACCCCATTTAATGAAAAATTCAAATTACGAAGGCACTTAACTGCAATATTTCTGCCCGTGTTACGGCAAAATGCCCGAGTAACGAAATCCGCTGGCAGTGCCCACAATGCCTACCGAATCATGTGACAACCCCCTTGGCTTTCGTACTTGCGCTTCGCTGTTCCACTTGAACGACTTTTGTTGTTGCAGTTAGCAATTAGCCTATAGCCTATCGTTCACTCAAAAGGCGTGATGGGTGATTCGACTTACGAAAATTTTTGACTTACCAAAGACCCTCGGGAGCAAAT